>NC_051162.1:80297342-80509125 GCF_013339745.2 Dermacentor silvarum | reverse complement strand
TTAGGAAAGTGCCAAGGAACACTTTTGAGTGTGGGGCATAGATCCAGCACGATGCTCACACAGAAAACCTTCAAGCCAGATATGGAGCTTGCCTTCCAGCAGTTTTACTTCCATGAGCACACCTGCACTGTGGAGGAGACATTAAAAAATGGCTGAACTTCTTGAGTAGCCTTGCTTGGCAACTTCTCACAGACAAAAACACTGTCAGGTAACCGTAAAACACTAGCTATTGTGGGCACCAGTGTAGTAAAGTTATTTTGCTTCATTGGCCAACTTTCTCCTCTATATTAGGTGAAGTAAGGCTACTAAATGGGTAGAGTGATTTTCTTCCTGTCTTCTCTGCAGTGCTAGATGAGTTCACGTATGGGGAAAAACTACCACTAGACAGTGATCTTTCATTTCTGGACCGCAGGGTTTTCTTGGTTAGTGTTATGTATGCTGGAGCTATGCCCAATGTTTGGAGGAGGGTATTCTGCCTTCCGCATCGGCACACTCTTTCGCTGTGAAGCTCATCACAGGAACACCAAAAGGCGTCCTCAAGAAATCGAGGCATCACCAAGTGGAGGAGAGCTTCTGAACCCATGTCTAACATTTCCTTAAAGTGTGGTGGTCACTGTTATATCATATTCACAAGGTCAGTCATAGTGTCAAAGAGACTGTTGGGAAAGCTGGAACTTTCCTTTTATTTTTCACGTCGAGCAATCTGGGTACATTGTGCGAAAGGGTGACTCGGACCGAGCCTTGACGCAAAGTGTAGCAAAAGGCAGAACAGCAGTTCAACTGTGCGGTTGTTGTTTACATTATCCCGCTATCCAGCAGCTGCAACTACGCAGGACAACAAGCCTAGTATATATATGTTTGTCTGTAAACAAAATTCTTTGCCTGCATTCATGTGTCTAGCCTTCTCCCGTCTTTTCGTGCTGTCCCCAAGTAATCGCATAGGTACACTCTTACATAACTTGCAATTATAAGATTCATGCTTGGGAATATAATTGGAAACTGTGCCATATGGATGACATAATTCATTACACATGGTGTTAAAGTGGCTGTGCAGTCTGGGTAGGGGCTTCAAATCTGCTTGTTATAGCAATTCATAAGTTGCTTCCAAAACTTGAGATACAAAGATTCAAGCTATGTCTGTGAAAACAGTGCATCATGTTACAAGGAACTGTTAGAACACTCATGGGAAATAGCTCGGTATTGCGAGAGGTTGTAGAAACTTGCTTCAACTTGCTTTCTACAGAATTTTTAAAGATGCTTTTTTAACTCCCGCATCTGTCGTGTTGTCTCATCACAAAACTGTAAACAAATATGAGTATATGCCTTGAGTTTCAGTAAAGATTACATGAATATGATTAATCCTTTCCGACGCTATGCACACAATTCAATACACCAAGATAGTGCATTAATAGCAATGGCATTGATTAAAGTAAGGATATTTAAAATGTGTCCCGTACATCTTCAAACTCTTCTAATTGAAATAGTGCTGCATGTTTGAATTACACAGGCAAATTGTTTTAGTAAAGGAAGTATGAAGGTAGATGGTTGGGTACTTTGCTTGGTGTATGTAATTGTATGTATGTCACTTCTTTCATCGTTTTTCACAGTGTGTTGCACCAGTCATAATTTTCGAATGGCTGGATAGGTGCTATTCAAGCCTGGTAGACATGAAATAGTTTATGTTTGCAAATCTGATGTACTTGCACTGAGTTTTTGCATGGAGTGCACATTCCATAAACTTGACAAACTCACTAAAGCACTGAAAACTCCTAATCTATTGTACTTCTGTAAGCATTTTATGAATATGAAGATGTAAGAAATGCGGTGAATCTAAGTTTTGAATCAACACAACTAATTGGCATGTGAAAGGGTTAAGGAAAGAGGCTCCTTGAAACAATTTCTCGAAACATCGCAACATACCACCTGAGGGTCTCCAACCTTAACCTCTTACTACTGTTTTGCAAATCACAATATTGACTGAATGCAATATTTTTCTGACCAGTCTCTCATGTAAAGAAAGTTAACACGCCTAGTCTTACATGAAGATAAATTCGAAATCATTTATTTATAGCACTCACTTAGCAGCAGTTCTGAACTTTTCTTTATCAGTATAGTACTTGTGATTCACCTTTGTATTGCCGAGCACAGGTAGAGATATGGTTAGATGTTTACTAGAAAAGATCCCGAATTTTCCACCTTCTGATTGTAGCTTAGACCGTCACTTGTACTTCACAAGGAGTGGACTGTGGTAGCTAGGAAATATAGTTTTCCTGAGAATTTCCATGCATGCAATTTTGATTCTGTCTGCTGGCATGTTTGTATTACAGCATGAATTTCATAGATTAGAGGCTCCATGAAGGTACATTCTGTCGTTGAATGTCTATGAGATGGTTAAGCAGGTTGACTGTATCTAGTTACAACTCCTCATGTCCTGTGGCAGTTACGTTTGTGTGGTTTGGTGCTGTCAGTGTAAGCTTAACATTTCTTTCCTTCTCCCAGGAAGTACACAAGCATTGAGGAGCCATTTGACCTGCCACTACACTGATACGGTATTTGGTAGGTTCTATTACAGGTTTTCTTTCGTGTAGTAGTACCTGCTATAATTCTGTATAACGTGTTCAGACCTTTAGTCAGCAGGCTGTTTGACAACAGGTGTTTACAAATGAATAACTAACAAGATTTTCAAGGTTATTAGTGATGCAATCGTTGCACACTGCTGCATTTTTCTGCAAATTAATTGATGAGCCACCCAGCAAGTGCTGCTCTCCTGCCTTAATGCACAAACCTTCAAATACTGTTAACCCTATATCACAAGTGTACAGCAAATGGAGATGACTGTTCACAGCGACAAGTTCATAATGTTTACTTACATGCAAAAGGGAGTCAAACGTCAGGTACACATTTGAAGTTTTCCAAAACAAGTTCATCATCATAGTGCATAAATGAAGAAGTAACTTAGCGCAATAAAATTACACAGGCACAAGAAAGGGAGACAAAGACAAGCAAGCGCTTGGTGACTCAGAAGTGTGTGACATATATGTTCCAACCAATTATTATTTTCTAAATTTTCTTCTACTGATCCAGGATTCCTGTGACTACTTGCCTTAGGTAACATACTCTGTTGCCTTCTTGCCCTAGAAAACATAACTAGTGCCTTCTTGCAGCCCTTTAAACTGGCAACATCTTCACCACCGACAGTAGAGCATGTTCAGATAAATTCAACTAGACATGCCTGGTGACCACTTAATTTTGGTGAACAAATTTTATTTTGTGCCCGAGCCTGATGACAATGAAATCAATGATATCTTCTATTTTGTTGTAGCGCAAGCTGAACAACAAGGACAACAGAAAGGCAAATTTGACGCACAGCCAGCGTTAACGTTCAACAACAGATTCGTTTCCAGTTCTCATCACTATATATACCCTGAAAACGTCATACAACACGTGTAAAAGCTCGGTAAACATGAACTAAAAAAAACGGGAACCACACGCATGCAGTTTTTTAGCCACATAGATTGACAGACATGTAGACGTTTAACGCGAACAAAGATCGCATCATCTTCCACCTGCTTCTACTCATGATAACTGTTTTTTTTAAATCTAGGTTTGCGCTTGCATCTTTGGCAATGAAGGGCAAGAAAACCATCAGCAGCTAGGTATTTACTTTGTTATTGTGTTCTCGTAGCCTGTCATTTATACATCTACCAGTTTGACCAATGTAGGACCGTCCACACTCAAAGGAATGTTGTATAAAACACACGTGACGCAATCAATGAATTTGTTTTTATGTTCATTTTCGCATGCAGTATCCGCAATTCTTTCTGGCTTTGTCTTCCTACACAGGCTCTCCAATTTATTAGGAGCTGAAAAAACTATGTTGATATCAGACCTTCCAACAATCCTTATTCTGTGGGAGAAACTATGTATGTAGGGGATGACAGCAACCTTTCTTTTCTTTATGTCGGTGTTTGTACCATTCACTTGGCTCGGTTAACCAGTGCCGCTTAAACGTGAGACTTGCCATCTGAAGCTATTGTGCATTAGGTGCCGGCATGGCTTCTTGAGCGCTTCACTGAAACACACCTTCATGATTCCCCCTCTTCAAGTTTTGTATGCACGGAATGAAATGGTAAAAGTGGCTTACTTGCCCTAGGTTCTTAACCCCAGCAGGTTTTGTTATCGGTGAGCACAAAATTAATGTGAAGGAATCCAAACTTCCCGTCACATGGCTATCCTGCACCTAATGCACGATTGCTTCGAACGGCAAGTCTCACGTTTAAGCGGCTTTGTTTACCCGAGCCACGTGCTCATGTCAGTCGCAGCAGACTGCTTAAAAAGGCACAGCAAAAAGGTTCTGAGAAGTATATGGTACAAGTACCGATATAAAGAAAAGGATTGCTGCCATGCCCTACATACATAGTTTCTCCCACAGATTAAAGATTGCTGGAAGGAGTGACATCAATGTTGTTTTTTCGACGCCTACTAAATTAATGAGCCTGTGTGGGAAGTCAAGGCCAGAAAGAATTTTGGATACTGCATGCGAGAAGGTACATAAAAGCAAATTCATTGATTATATCGCGTGTGTTGTATACCGCATTCCTCTTGAGTGTGGAGGGTCCTACATTGGCCAAACTGTTAGATGTATAAATGACAGGCTATGAGAACACAATAACAAATTAAATACCCTGGCTGCTGACGGTTTTCTTGCCCTTCATTGCCAAAGATAAGTGCAAACCTAGATTCAAAAAATCAGTCATCATGAATAGAAGCAGGTGCAAGATAATGCGCTGAACTATAGACACTAGAAACATATCAACATTTGGTGACACATGCATCAGTAAGCCTTCAATTTCATTATCCTCGAAAGAGCTTGATTATCTTTGTTCGCGTTAAACGTGTACATGTGTCAATCTGTGTGGCTAAAAAAACTGCATGCGTGTGGATCCTGGTTTTCTTTAGTTCATGTTTACCGTGCCTTCACACGTGTTGTTTGACGTTTTGAGGGTATATATAGTGACGAGAACAGGAAATAAATCTGATGTTGGAAGTTAACACTGTGTGCATGTCAAATGTGCCTTTCTGTTGTACCTGTTGTTCAGCCTTGCGCTGCAATAAAATAAAAGATGCCATACAAACAAGCCCCTATAGCTACCCTCATTGTTAGTTTCGCCAGAAAAAGAATTGTCTTTGAAAATAAAATATAGAAGCACCTGTTCAGTTGGAAGCATTTTTTTCTGGATTCTGCCAAATCCGTATTTTGATTAATCCCAAAGAAAAAGTGTTGTGGCTATGGCTCTAAGAATATTTTGGCACAGACTGCAGGCAAATAGCATGAATTCCAACCAATTACCACGGAGTATCCCTGCTACGATATAAAGTAAAACTTTGAAAACACATCATTGCACATGTTTTAAGTTCAGAGTGTTTTTCTCTGCATCTATTAACAGCACGGAATTTGGCCATCCTGTTGCCATTGAAGTCGCAGACATTTGGGCAAATAGCTCTGCCCTCGTTGACTCTCAAAATCCACGAGAAGCGCTCATATTTGGACATTGCTTTAGTTTGAGCTTTACTTTAAAATTTCTTTAGGAGAGGCGGAATTCCCAAATTAAGCACGTCACCCAAGTAATGCTGTCTGGAACGACATGTTGCATTATTTGTTTGGTTCTGGGGTTGCCAGTCAAGGAATGGACAGAATAAACGGTACTGCCTGTAGCTGCCACATATGGGGTCCATGTGTACTTGTTGCAGGTTCATTTACGTCGCGAAAGTGCTACAGGTTACTTCGAAAAGCGCAGACTGACAAAATGGCAAATTTTTGGGGGAACACAGCGACTTATGTGGATTGACCTTGGGTGGTGTGTCTATAATTATAACTTTTTAAGGGGGTGGAGATAGTATGTTGACGCACTGACGACCATAACTTTCAATTATCATTGCTTAAGTAAAAAGTATATTGCACATTGATACTTTCATGACAAAAACCAACCAAATCTGAAAGAGGCTGAAAGGCACACATGTTGTATTGCAAGGCATGCTTTCTTCGTATTGTTGCTAATTTATAAGCTGGTCATCTGGACAGTACTTCTGGCTTGGTTGTTTTGCATCGGAATTGTACAACATGAGTGGTTTGAGCTCGTTTTAAGAGTGCTTCATTGTTTTGGGAAAACAGTGGAATCTGCAAGGTTTTCTATTAGAGCAGTGAAAGTTGAAAGCCATGGTCCGCAGTATGGTGGGGGTCGTGGTAGCTCTACCTACGTGCAGAAAATGTAATCTCTGACTGTCAATGTGCACGTGAGAGTTTTGCCTGTTCCAAGTGAGCCATCAAATAACTTGGGTAGATTTCATCTGAAGTTTTTCATGTTATAAGGCTAGGAACATATACCAACAAGGCAGAGTATGACATTTTTTTAGAGCACTGGTAGTTACATTTGTGGCTTGGAAATCATTTATTGTTGATGTATCTGACTAAAAACGGTGATGATGGTGGTACAGTAAACCTTGTTACAAGAGGCACCCAAGGGACTCGGGAAACATGTCTCTTGTAACCAAGGTCTCTTGTAACCAAAATTCTAAAAAACACTGAGGAGTCGGACTAGACCACTTTATTATACATGAGCACCAAAGTGTGTTTAAACTCATCTTTGATGCGAACAGAGCTGTCTCATGGAAACATGGCTATGGCTCCGGAGTTTGATTACCGGCACACAAAGCGACCAGCACCGTATACGCTGTGACAGAAATCCAACTCAATGGTACTCTGTCACAGAGTCGGTGTGGGAGCGCGACGATTATAGAAGCATAATGGCAGAAAATTCAGTGAAATTGGTAGTCTCAACCATGTGAGGAATGACAGCCGGCTGCGGAATGAAACAAAATAGAGCCAAGGGAGTGAAAATTGCAGCGCATACCGGTTAGTACGACGTTAGCCGCATTACGTGAGCGTGTCTGGGTTGTGTCTCTTGTAAATAGTGAAGAATTTGCTCTAGGGACATAAAAAAAGTTGTCCTTAGTAACCGAGTGTCTCTTGTAACCATGTCTCTTGTATGCAATGTTGTTAACATGGCGAACATAGGAAAACCAACCAAACCATTTTGAAATGTCTCTCTAACCGAGTGTCTCTTGTAACGAGATTTTACTACTAATAAAGAGTCTTAATTGATTGTTTTTTTTCCTTTTCAGGCAAAGGCAGGAGGCATCTGCAAGCAACCAATCATTCCGATTCTCAACCAATCCTTCTAGTCAGCCCATTTCTAGTGTCTTATCTTGCAAGTTTCTTTCAGTAAAGCATAATAAACACGCAGTTTCGTTCAGATTCAGGTGGCTTGTTGCTTTTTGGGCACGAATTTGTATGTATGCTTTGTACACGTCATGTACAGAACTCAAATGCAACATGGCAACACTGACACGAAGATGAAGCGGTGTAGAAGACAGTTACACAAGGAGGAAACGTGCACACACAGCATGTTCAGTGTGGTGTATGTCCACTTATGTGCATTGATTTCTGCCCCATTTCAAGCTATATCTGATGTGAGTTAGCCATGTTGTAATGTACAACTTGGTATAACTTATTTCAATAAAACAAACAATTTTCTCATTTGCTGGTGATATACACCCGCATCATCATTTACAAAACAAATTTTGCACCTGTTGATACGAAGCAAGATAAAGTTGAACAAGTTCGTACGGATTCATGGTACAGGCACGCAAGCATAGAAGACATGGACACAAGAAGAACAAAAAAAAAGGTGTTTCTGTCTTCCTTTCTGTTCTTTTTGTGTGTTTTATGTGCATATATTTCCTCACTACGGTCTGTCCGTTTTTAATTAGGAAAGTACGGTGCTCAATTTACAGAATTTCCGTTCTACGGAGCTCACCGTTTTGTATTTGGAAAATACAGACAATTCCGTGATCACAACTACGGAAATAACCATTTTTCATTCGACGGAAATCACCGTTTTCCATTCGACGGAACTCTCCGTTTTCCATTCGACGGAAATCACCGTTTTCCATTTGACGGAACTCTCCGTTTTTCATTCAACGGAAAAAATTTTTACAGACTATCCGTTTGACGGAAACGCTGTTTTTCATTTACGGAAAAGTGTCCGGCAACGTTTTACCTTCAACTTTCACCGTAAACTGAAGAAATTTTTTTTACAGTGTAGAATGGTTTAACATGAGCAGTTATCGCTTTAGGAGAACACGTGTGCGTGTGCGTGCGCGCGCGCGCGCGCGTGTGTGTGTGTGTGTGTGTGTGTGTGTGTGTGTGTGTGTGTGTGTGTGTGTGTGGTGTGTGTGTGTGTGTGTGTGTGTGTGTGTGTGTGTGTGTGTGTGTGTGTGTGTGTGTGTGTGTGTGTGTGTGTGTGTGTGTGTGTGTGTGTGTGTGTGTGTGTACGCCAAGCGAGGGAACAAATCTTAGCGCTCTCACGAACCGTCGCGCCGCGATTCTCTTATCGGTGGCCATGCGCGGAGTTCTCGGCAGTATTCATATACGGCGCAGCGTGTTAAAAAAAAAGCGGGAGAGAGCAAGCAGGCTGCTGCATCAAGCGTTTTTCAGCATGCGCGTGCACCGGTGCGCCATGCATTTCGGAGGCCATGCGTAGGCTTCATTTCGACGCCGCTAGGTGGCACCGAGTGGCGCTGCAGTGCACGCCTCATATACATACCTTGTTTCGACGGTGGCAATAACTTCGGTCGCTATTTTGATTCAATTCTTGGCGCATTAGCATCGACATGCTGTCGTAAGAGAATTTATGCTGAATTCATTATTAGGCAAATATTGTTTTTGACGTCAAGGATAATTTCTTAAACATTAGCCACCTACCATCGGCTCTGCGTTGAGCGACGCCGAGCCGATGGAGTTGAATGCACATACCACACTCATATGAGGAATTTCGGCTATCACTGACAGTTATCATTGCTATGCTAGGCCATATTTCTGCAAGGAATAATAAGAGAAACGATCACCTTTGTTACTCATTCATTTGACATTCTGCGCATATAGAGGCCCTAGCATATCATTGTGAAGGATTTGTCTGAAAATGTGCTGAATTCACTCGCACGCAACCAAAAATAAAAGCACAATCTATGCGACCATGCTCTCGAATTAGAAAAAAATGCAGCTGTGGAAGTTCTTCTTCTTCTTTCTGGGGTTTTACGTGCCAAAACCAGTTCTAATTATGAGGCACGCTGTAGTGGAGGGCTCCAGAATAGTTTTGACCACCTGGGGTTCTTTAGCGTGCACTAAAAGCAAGCACACGGGCGTCGGCTGTGGAGGTACCTAAGCGTGTTTTAAAAATGTATCAGGTGTCAAAGTTAGGTAAATTGTTTTACGTATTTCTACAATGTAAATCATATTTTAAAGCGGCCTAATAGGCAGCATTCCCATGAAAGTTTATAAGAGCTGTGTAGGTCTTTCCTGCGTGAATATAGTCATAGCTGAAGAACTTCAAACTAGCACAGGTTCAAGAACTTGCATGCACTCACAACATGCAAAACACATCAGCAAAACACAAATGTATGTACATAAAATTGCCCACTATAAATACAAACCCTTTGATCTCACAATTTATCTCTATTCTTGAATTCAACGGCGACAAGTCTGGGTATGCAAAACTTGAACCCAGAAAGATGTGGAACTTCGCGGAACTGTGTATATCAACAGTGTTGCTTCTCCTGAACCTGAACAAATTATTGATGGGGACTTCCAAGTCAACGATGTTTACTTTCAGGCAATTACAGGAGCCTCTAGTCCTCACAGAAGAACAGTCACGGGCTAAATTTGCGGGAGCAGCTGTACCAGAAAATGCCGGAGGCGTCAGTTCCGTCTCTAGGCTTCTTGAAGACCAACAGGCAAAAGACAACGCTCGGAAGCTCGCTATCAACACTCCCAGATGCGCCAGAAACGATCTTTTGCAACACTTGGTTGGTTTCGTTATGCGAAGGATGAGGGTAGGCCATCAAAGTAACGCACAGAGGCGAATCCGCGTGCTTCCAGGCATCCAAGTTCTACGAAATGACAGATGTTGCTTGAAGCTACTGCTCGCAGACGAACTAGCCACCGTTGCTGCCACTTTCACCACTGAATATGCAGGTAAGCGCTTTGCCAAGTTTAAGAAGCTAAAACGTTACGTAAGCAATGCATAATTATTTGCGTATAATCTGAGATGAATAGTTTGGTGTGGAAATTGGTTTTCAATTCTTGACCCAAACCACACAATAAAAAACTCAAGACATTATGTTAATACGACACATGTTTGCCTCCTTTCCTGATGTATTAGGTTTTCTTGGACTACTTACGTGAAGAGAGCTTTTTCTAGCAGCCTCTAACAAGTAATGTTTGCCATTAATATTTGCTTACTCACTCAGCCACCAGCAACTATCTTCCACACATCCCAACTCCATTCATCGATTCACTCATGTCTCACCGAAAATGAAAGTGTCCACATCGGCGGGAACCATAGTGAAGAAATGCCTTAATAGACTGTGATGTTCAGACCGATTACGAATACATGGTACTGCCTAATGTAAGATTTTTCGTAAATAAATTGCTCCTAGAACTATTCGCATTGTGCACACGAGTAAATCGGCATATTTTGATTCCGAATAAACAACGCAACACCTACAATGCATATTCATAAAAGTCATGTCGCTATTTTTCGGTTTGGACAATATTGCCTGAATTACGAGAAAACAAAATATTTATTCGGGTCAACAAAATTTCAGCAATATCCGCGTTCCTTTGTGGAGTCCAATCTTCGCTCCTTTCAGCCAATCATATATTGTAAACGCAATTCAGGCAAAAGCTACGTAAATAACAAGGAAAGACCACAATCTGCCAAGTTTCATCATCATCATCCTATATTTATGTCCACTGAAGGACGAAGGGTTCTCCCTGCGATATCCAATTACCCCTGTCTTGTGCTAGCTGACTTCAACTTGCACCTGCAAATTTCCTAAATTCATCACCCCATCTAATTTTCTGCCATTCTCGACTGCGCTTCCCTTCTCTTGGTATCCATTCTGTAACTCTAATGTGCCACCGGTTATCCATCCTTCGCATTACATGGCCTGCCAAGCTCCATTTTTTCGCTTAGTGTCAATTAGGAGAAAAATTGCTGTCTCACCACACCGCTCTTTTCCTGTCTCCCAATGTTAGGCCTAACATGACTCGTTCCATCGTTCTGTGTGCGGTCCTTAACTTGTTCTTGAGCTTCTTTGTTAACCTCCAAACTTCTTCTCCAAGTGTTAGCACCAGTAGAACGCGATAATTGTAAACTTTTTTCAACGACAGTGGTAAGCTCCCAGTCAGGATTTGGCGATGCCTGCAGTAGGCACTCCAACCGCCATGCTTAAATTAACAACGGTAATTGTTCTAGCTAAATTATTACCTAAAACGTATTTCTCCGTATCAAATATTATTGGCCTTTTTTATCTGACTGCTAAGAATACATTTTATTCCTCCACTGTTTGTACTCTCTTAAACCTGGTGGTTAACCCTGCCTCTATTATTTTCGGCCTTTTGTTCCTCTAACTGACCACAGCGAAACATAACGACGAAGACGGGACACAGCTAGGGACATATACACAGTACATGTCTGCACCTGACTTACTCTTGCTTGCGTTCTATATTTTACATAAAACAATCGGTATAGACACCCGCAAGTAATGGTGTGAATAAGTCTTGAACGACAGAGCTGTGGTTGTTATATTGTCTCTATTCGCAGAACATCTCACCGAATGGAAGTACCTTTTGACGTCGCTGATGACGGTCCACCGCTGCATTCATACTTTATGCCTGAACATCTCGGCTGTTGCACCATCATCTGGGCGCTTTTACAGAGCCTTCCGGTTGCGTGGCGGGACTGCCGAGATCGACGTTGGTGTGGCTCTGTTTCAAAGACTGATAAGAGTACTTATACCTTTTGTGCCAAGTAAGTGTTGCTGAAGCAACCTATGCGCATGTTACAGGTAGCTCCCTGGATTTAACCGAAGGCATACGCCACCTTGCCGTCTTCCCATTGACGGACAGGCGATTCGGTTCCTCGAGCCACGAACCTAACAGGTGACTCGTCATCTTTTTCACTTTTTATATGGGTAGGTGCCGGACACTTACGGCTTCGCTGATAGAATATTTCCGTGCGGTTCGCTTTGTTTTGCGTGTTCCGCCACCAATCGACGCACCTTAAACTTCAGACGCTTGATCAGGTGTCTAATACTACTGGCACGTAGACGGTATCAAGCCATTTGAAGAAAAAAATTCTACATGATTTTATGTCAGAAAGAATTTCGCCGTGCCCACTCGGTTTGGCGCTATCTCCTTTAAATGATTTCTGTAAGCAGCGCGGAACAGCGCATGGCACTTCTTTTTTTTTAATGAATCTGACTTACGGCTAGAAAATTAGTGAAACTGGCCAGATTGCGTCACTTAGGTATGAATTTGTTTTTGCAAATGCCATCGTTGTTAAGGAAACATTGCGTTATCGCAAGTTGTGTGCGGCTGAATATCTAGCCCCACGTTACCCCATTAGTGCTATAGGAGAATCGGGTATCTACTATTCAACAAGGGACATTTACAAAAAAAAATACAACCCATTTCAGCGACTCCTTCGGCTGCAAACTCATATACGAAAGCAGCAGTCTCCCACAGTGATGGCCAGCATCCTATTTTTGTACTATTTGTATGTTTGTAATTATGTGTATTAGTTTAGAAAATACAGGGACCTAGACCAGAACACAGCGGTTGGAGGGCGCATTGTTAGGAGGGACAGATGCGGTCAAACAAACGTCGATTAAGTAAAGTAATAATTAAAAATTGAGGAGCCTTTTCAATCTTTGAAGATGTATGACCAGCGAATCTATACCACATCCCACAGGGTTAGACAAGGGTGAATGCATTTATTTTCATCATTTGGTCATGTCAATGACGATATCTTTGTGATTACTGTGATATACACTGCTTGGTTCAGTTACAACCTAAGACAGAATCTGGGTTAACGTTAAACCTAGAAAATACCGTTATTGCGCAGTTGAGTGGCTTGGTTGGTGTGACACTTCAAACCAGTTTTCTAGCACAAGCTGAGTGAACCATTTCTTGTCTGGCTTTGAAATGTCCTCATTGAAGTCTCCAATGATGATAACAGGGGTAATGTCATTACGACTAAACCATGGAAAGTCCGTGGTCATGAACTTCTCGATATCACACTTAGGTGTACCTAGAGATATATCCATAGGAGATATCACAATTCCGTCTTTCGTTTGTATGGCGCAGACATCCACCCCCACAGTAACTGACATTGTCCTCTTGTGAGCCAAGAGGACAAATGTACATACATTGTGTCCTTTGTGTATATGGCAACGCCTCCTGCTCGTGAGTCCATGTGATGTTCACAAATTACTCGAACCTTACGGGGCTATGAGGCATTGCATTTTTTGCTTGCCTACGGGAGTATGAGCCATTGCTTACGGTGGTATGAGTCATTCGTTCCGCGGGTATGAGTGATTGACGATCAGTTTTCGACATGCTGTTCTCTATGTTGTATGCGGGATTAGAAAGAATATAAACACTGCTCGCTTCACGTTGCTGAGCGCTTGTAGCCTCTGCCTTACGGGGCTATGAGCCATTGCATTTGTCGCTTGCTTAGGGGGGTATGAGCCATTGTTGAGGATGACAGTTATTGCTCGCACACATGAAAATTGGACGGAAACTTAGCCCTAAGCAGCTTTGTTGTAAACAAAACAAGAGGCAGACTCAACTGTACAAGACGTCTACGTAATGCGAAGCATTCGTTACTTGTAGAGAATTGTATGAATAATGGATATCTTCTGTAGCGAACAATTATGTACACATTCAGTGCTGCAGTGTTTATATTTATACTAAATAAGCCAGAATATTTTAATAACCCAAAATACAACTAAAAGCAAGCTGGCAAGGGCGCTGTCAGTGGCCGCAGGGGACCTGGTGCAGTGGTGGGTGGTCGCTTGTGTCGTTGTAACCGAAATGACCAGATGTCACATCGTCATGCATGGCGCGTAAGACGTCGGAGCGGACTCTCGGGAACAACTAGGAGAAAATACGCTCCATTTCCGCCGTAATTGTTGTTATAGAGCAACTCATCACGAATGGTGAAGCGACCGCTGCCTTCAGAATTACGAGCGGCGGCAAACGGCGTATTGAGGCTGAAATCATTGCATTGCTCTCTCTGAAAGTCTGCCGCGTCGGTGAACGTACGAGTAATGACAGCTAGACAGTTATCAAAGTTCTCAGCTTCGCAGTCGGAAGTCACAAGAGGAATGCCAGAAAGTCTACGTCGGCATGACGACGTCCGCTCTTGTATGACACTACGAAGTCATATTCCTGAAGGCGCAGCGCCCAGTGGGTGAGTCGACCTGAGGGATCACGCAAACTAACCAACCAGCATAGAGTGATGATCGGTGACTATCTTAAATGGTCGCCTGCCATGGTTGCTTAGTGGCTATGGTGTTGGGTTGCTAAGCATGAGGTCGCGGGATCGAATCCCGGCCTCGGTGGCCGCATTTCGATGTGTGCGAAATGCGAAAACAACCGTGTACTTAGATTTAGGTGCACGTTAAAGAACCCCAGGTGGTCCAAATTTCCGGAGTCCCCCACTACGGCGTGCCTCATAATCAGGTCATGGTTTTGGCACGTAAAACCCCATAATTAAATTTTTGTAAGAAAGAAGACAGCGTTGGAATGCTGAGAAGTGCTTTCCACTTGTTGCAGGCGCTCACCCATTTGTAATGGATGAGCCATTCCTCGACGTCTTCTTCCGGTTTCCGGGGAAGGGACGTGCATCTCGTAGTTGTTGGACAGAACTGGCAGGGGCTCAGACAGGTCGTTGCTCTTCCGCTTCGCGGGACATCTCCAACTCCGCTGGGTTCGGTGACACTTCAGCAAGGCGGCGGCTTCAACGAAGAACTTACGGTCTAACCTCCGTCTTCGGGTGTCGATTACCCAGTACCTTTCACCACAACTGTTACGGTGAGTTGTGAAGAAATGGCTCTATTTACAGGAGATGGATGATGGTGACCACGCAATCCGGTCTTCAACCACTTCGTTCTTCTCTTCTTCCCAACTGCTTCTTCTATGTTCGTTACAATATCATAATGTGCTGGGTGCCTGGGCATAGAGGCATTGAAGGCAACATGCTTGCCGACAAACTGGCTACATGTATAGCATCAAACGCGAAAACTCTTCCATCGCTGTCTCTGCCATGGATCTGAAATCATTCTTACGCAAGAAACTGAGGATAGATTGGCAACGCTTGTAGGACACAAAACACTCAAACAAGCTTCATTAGACAAATCCACATATAGAAAGTTGGCATCCTATAACAATAACATGACGAACAGAGGTCACTTTCTGTCGACTTCGAACAGGCCGCATGCATGGTACACACTCCTATCTGTGGACCTGTAGTGATTACCCTGTCTGAGGGAAAATGTGGTGAGACGCTAACGGTTCTCCACGTCTGGCTTCAATATGACGAAGTAGAAGAGCAAAGAAAAAAGCACTTGCCTATAGCATACAGACAACTTATTTAATTACACCCGGCATTGTTCATCAGGAAGATAAGGAAGTTGGAATGACCACGCTTCAATCACCACGATGGCATCTCGACCACGAATCTACACCTACTGGCCCAAGCTATTAGAACATTTGGGTGACTGGGTCGGGGTAGAACAGGCGACGACCGGATCAAGAAAGTAAGATGACGAAGCTGGAATGACGGCAGTGGAATGGCCATGACGGCATCGCTACCGCACATACATAGTGGCCCAAGCAGCTAGAAAATTTGGGCCACCGGGTTCACGTGAGAGGCTAGATAGATAGCTCAGCCAAAAATGGAATAAAGGCAAATAATGCTCTTCGAATCAAATAAGAATGGGTTGGAGTGTATAGGCAGTCATTACCAAATCCTGATTGGGAGCCTACCACGGTCGTTGAAAAGTGTTCAAGGATTTCATTCTACCGGCGCTACCATTTAGCAAAAAGCACCTAGCTACCTTTAGCATATCAGTACGATGTCCCTCTGCACCGGCCAAAGCATTGACCCGTTCTCCGACACATCTGTTTAAATTTTTATGATATTCAAACGAGGTACATAATTACTCCAAATGATAGGCAGCACAGCCTTTTCTTAGAGGCTACTACTGTGATAGCTACTTCTAGTACAACACGCGCCTCCAGCTTCTTGAGCTGAAGGGCCCTGCTGAGGCAGTAGTGCTATTCGCAAACTTAGCACGGCTGACACTTTTTAGAACCTTGTACTTGCGTCACCTCCCAGCGTCTTTTCCGCCGCACCGCCCTATTATTACAACACCACGCCGTATTAGAAGATATACAGGATGGTGAATATCACATTTGCCGGAATTTTCAAAAACCGCCGGTGGCAGATAGCACAATTCTTGTCCTATAGCTTGGATATTCAAAGAGGCGGATATTACTAACACAACACATCAAACACATAATAAAATTAAGAAAATGTAATTACCTTCCTAATAAGTACTTGATGGCACATTGAAATTTGCGAATTGCAGCCAGTGAGTTTGAAGCATGCATCCACTTCAAATAAATCTCTAGGATGACACCAGCTTCAGATAATATTTCGCAAAATATGTGCTTAAATAGGTGGGTGTTCCAGTTACCTTAGTACTTCAATGCATAAAAAAGCGTTTTGGTAAATTAAGTAGAACAGTGCACTTCTACGGCAAGGCACATATCTCTCAACAGACGTCAATCTGGAAATTCGTTCCCAGTGGATACACCTTGAAAACTAACCGTCTAACAGTGGTAAATTGTAATATGTGCCGTACTAATTAACTTATGAATGCCTTATGTTACGTAACGTAAGGTATTCATGGGTTAATTAGTGAATTTTAATATGTTCACTGCGCGATCGGTATACAACGCGGATGTCATACTCTTGTAAGCGAAGTGCCCAGTGGCCGAGGCGACCTGACGGATCTTTCAACGGGGTCAGCGAACAAAGGGCATGGTGGTCGGTACCAATGTCAAAAGGGCGACCATATAGGTATGGATGAAATTTGATGACAGCCCAAATAATGGCCAAGCACTCCTTTTCTGTCACAGAGTAGTTGGCTTTTGCCTTCTTTAAAGTGCGGCTCGCATATGTCACGACGTACTCGTCACAGCCGTCTTTCCGTTACACTAGGACTACACCAAGTCCGATGCCGCTGGCGTCCGTGTGTAGCTCTGTGGGCACTGTGGAATCGTAGTGGCGAAGAATCGGCAGCGAAGTGAGTAGGCGACGTAGTTGCTTGAAGGCTTCGTCACACGAAGTTGACCACGCGAAGGTGCCGCTACTAGCGGTAAGCAAATTGGTCATTGGTGCTATGATAGTTGCAAAGTTGCGCACAAGACGCCTAAAATAGGAGCAGAGCCCTATAAAGCTGCGGAGTGCCTTAAGAGTAGTGGGCATTGGAAACTCTGCGACTGCGCGAAGCTTGGCTGGGTCACAAAGCGCACCGTCTTTCGAAACAATGTGTCCCAATATTGTTAACTTGCGGGCGGGAAAACGGCACTTTTTGATATTGAGTTGGAGGCCGGCAGAGGTGAGGCAGGTAAGTATATTACGCAAGCGAACGAGGTGCGTCGGGAAATCGGGCGAAAACATGACGATATCATCAAGGTAGCACAAACATGTTTTCCACTTGTGGTTACGAAGGATGGTGTCCATCATACGCTCGAAAGTAGCGGGCGCGTTGCAGACCCCGAAAGGCATTACGGTAAATTCGTACAAGCGGTCGGGCATCACGAAAGCTGTCTTCTCAAAGTATTCTTCGGCCATCGGCACTTGCCAATAGCCGGAGCGAAGATCCAAAGATGAGAAGTACTCAGTGCCTTGTAGTGAGTCGAGGATGTCATCTATCAGAGGCAGCGGATAGACATCTTTACGAGTTATCTTATTGAGCCGACGGTAATCAACACAGAAGCGTATTGAGCCGTCATTCTTGCGTACTAATACTACAGGAGACGCCCAAGGTCTGTGGGAAGGCCGAATGATGCCACGGTGCAGCATATCGTCGACTTGCTCGGTAATTATCTGTCGCTCGGCGGCCGACACGGGGTGTGGTCGCTGGCGTAATGCTGGATGGGAACCAGTGTGGACGCTGTGAGTGACGGTCGCCGTACGTCCCAGGGATAGTTGGTCGCAATCAAACGACGAGCGAAAATTCTGAAGAAGCACGAGGACTTGCTGGCGGTACGGAGGTGGCAGATCGGCGGCCAAGGCAGATTCAAGAACGTCTGACGACGACGACCGCGGCGACAATGATGATGGCGATGATGATTCGCACAGCAAGAGAGAAGTGAGGGCGTTGAGCTCATAACAGGCCGTGTCGTCGGAAGATTCGAGAATGTGAAGCTGGTCAAGGGGCTGAACACGTCCGAGTGATTCCCCGCGCAGTAAGGTCACAGGGGATTCAAACGGGTTACACACAAACATAGCGGATAATCCAGATACAGTGTTCAGGACAGCAAACGGGAGAGGTAGAGCCTTGCGACGTAGAAAAATAGGCGACGGTGTAAAAAGCACCGTAGCGTCTGGCGCGGCAGAGCAAGATACGGGCACAGGAACCGCCATTTCGGGTGGTATGTCCGTATCGGAGACAACGGTGAGCTTGGCGGCTTTACTTGCAGATGGCTCAGGCAGTGGGGCATCGGAAAGCGGGAAAAGCGCCACTTCGGCCCGAGCACAGTCGATGATGGCACGATGGTGAGACAAGAAGTCCCAGCTGAGAATGATGTCATGTGAACATGAAGGCAGCACGAAAAATTCAACAACATATACAATGCCGGCAATGACTACCCTTGCGGTACATTGAGCAAACGGCGCTATATGCTGCGCACTCGCGGTGCGCAGTAGCAAACCATACAATGGCGCGGTGACGTTGTGGAGTTTATGACAGTTTTTCGTCCATAACAGACACTGCAGCCCCAGTATCAATAAGCGCAATTGTGGCAGTTCCTTCGACGAAAACGTCCAGTAAATTGCGTGGCGATTCTGCAGGCCTTGTAGAAGCCGCGAAGTTGGCAGTTCGTGCCTGCAAAACTACAGCAACTAGTTTCCCTCGCTAGGTGACTGGCGACGACGTAAAGGGGGAAAGCGAGCGACGACGCGGGGAGGGAGAACGATGGTTGCCGAAAGGGTGTCGAGGAGACGGCGGATACTCTGGGTTAGGATGCATAGAATTCCCGGTAGCATCGTGGGAATAGCCATACCCAGGCGTTGCGACAGCAGGGTTAGCAGGTGGCATGCGACGATGGCAGAAGCGCGCGACATGGCCGGCGAAACCGCAAGCAAAACATATGGGTCGGTTGTCGCGTGTGCGCCAAGGCTTCTGAACTTGGCTTCGAGGCCGAATGGGAGGTGATGCGGGAGTTGGCACCGCTTGAGGTCGCATGGTCGCAGGAAATGCGAATGTCGGCGGCGGAGGTCGCGCTGCGACTGCGGCATAGGTCAGAGGTGCAGCCACGGGAGGGCAGCGTTGAGCCAAAGGTATCATATCGACAAGTTCCTCGCGAATGACTCTCCTAATGGGAGCAACCAGAGATGTGTCAGGCTGTAGAGATAGATGGCTGAAAGGCAGCATAGAGAGTAGGCGTGCCACCTCCTCACGAATAAAATCCTTAATCTGAACGGACAGTGAGGACTCGGGCGTAGCGTTGGAGGGAAGCGTGAGGCCTGAGAGAGAGTGGCCAGGTGCGACAGCGCCGCGCGCAAGGACCCTTTGTCGACGCAGCTCATCGAAGCTCTGGCAAAGAGTGACGACAGCAGCGACAGATCAGGGGTTGCACGCGAGAAGCATTTGAAATGCGTCGTCCTTGATGCCCTTGAGGATGTGCTTCACCTTGTCCTCTTCACTCATGGTGGAATCGACGAGGGTGCAAATATCCACGACATCCTCTTTCTAGCTGGTGTACGTCTCGCCGGGCTGTTCATCGCGCTGGCATAGACGCTGTTCAGAACGAAGCTTTCGCCAGGCTGGACGGCCGAAGACTTCCGCCAATGCTGTCTTGAAAGGGGACCAGGTTTGGAGTTCCCGCTCATAATTGTGGAACCAGAGGTTCGCAACGTCAGCAAGATAGAATATGACGGTACGTAACTTTGTCAGGTCATCCTACTTGTGTTCACAGACGCGCTCATAGGTAAGAGCCAATCTTCCACGCCAGTCTCACCGGCTCCGCTAAAGACAGGAGGGTCCCGCAGCCGCTGGACGGCGCCGCAGATGATGGGAGCAGCGGAAGCTGCAGGCTGATTGTCGGTAGGCTCGAGCATGGTACCGGCTGAAGCATTCGGCGACGTTCGGCTGCGAAGTTCCAGGGTGAGGTCGGGGATAGCAGCACCTTCCACCAAATGTAGTATAACGATTTATTAGACGACAATGACGTCTCACACAATCGAGGTAGTCCACGAACGCTTATCGCGTGTACAGCGAGAGATGCAAGAGCGCTTCTTCTTCCTCTTCTTCACTACATGCTGCATATTTGTTTCGGTTTCTCATGCAAGTATTGTCATCCCCTCTTAGTAATCCTGCTAAAGAACTAGAATTATGTTATCCGCAACAGGCGATTTTAAAGAATTTCAGAAAACCTGAGAATGACCACCCCGTATATTTTACAATCCCTACAGCACCTCGTCTTCAGACCATTTTCCAACCATGCTAGATCTACCATTCACAGTTTATTTTCGATTTCACTAACAATTCGTTGGCAACTCATTCCCACTTGCATGACGCTCAATGGACGCTGCACAATTAAGCACTACACGTGATCATCCTGTGACATACGAGCACCTAGGCGTCTAATAACTGTACTGGCCGCCATGTAAGTCGCTTTATAAGGGCCCATTCACACTTGCGACTAGGCGAGGTCGCGCGACCAAGTTGGTCGCAAAGCGACCAGTCGCAAGTAGTCGCAAATGGTCGCTTTTCTCGAAATGCGACCATTTCGGTCCAGTCGCTCACTGATCGATTTTCCAGTCGCGCGACCGCAGTCGCAGAACAGCTGAACCAATCAGGTGCGAAGGAACAGGATGTCCGTATACGCTGACGCTTATTTTACGCGGCGATGACATTTCAAGCAGACGTGAATGGCGTATCGTGATACATTTCGGTTTAGCGACTCGTCGGTCGCATTTGTAAGTGTGAACATCGTTCGTCTTGAGTAGTTTTCTGGTCGCCAGTCGCAATTGGTCGCGCGACCTCGCCTAGTCGCAAGTGTGAATGGGCCCTAACGTTGCTATGCCGATTTCAACCATTTGTTTTGTACGACAAGTATGGTCCTGGAAGTAGGAAATATTCTGTTTAGCAAGCCGATTTTCAAGTGGGGCATGTTTTAAAAGTAAATAGCCTTATTTGGCTTTTTTAACAGCTGAGCTGTTTAAGCCAACCGTCAGACCGTAACGCGTAAACAGAAATTGTGGCCCCATCCTGGCGGTAGTCCAGAAAAGGTCCAAGTGCAGTGGCACATACCTCTGTGAATGAAGCCTAGTCCAAATACGTGGCCAGTCCCTTGCGACAGTGATTTGATAGCTAATCGATAAGCGATCAATATTGAATAAATTACGGAAAATGCTAGGGGTGCCTGGGTAGTGCTTAGCCTTGCCAAATACGCGGCCAATACCGTGCGATAGCGAATCAATAACTAATTGATAACTGATCAATAATAAAAAAATTCCGGGAAAACATAACCTGTAAAGCAAGGACCAGCTAGGTACCGATCAGCTCCGTTGTTTCTTTAGCCTTGCGCAACTTGTGCAAGCTATGCAAATTTTTGGCCCATTTTTGTGGTCGACAGAAGTCTGTGGCCATTGGGTGGCAGTGATTGATTGTCGGTGGTCCGACATGCATCGAGAGAACGCGCCGAGAGAAATAACTAGCGCTCGCGATTTCCAGGAGGGCCGTGAAGTAGGGGTGCTAGGTGACGGTCGCTGTCTCCCTCAGTCGTTCGTTCCTTCGTTCGTTCATTCATTCGTTCATCCAGCTCTCCGCTTACGTTAAAATCAGCGTCGAAGCTTTGTGCATAATGGTTGGAAGTGTTCTAATATCTCCAGAATAATAGGGACGTGCTTATGCAAAGTGGAAGAAAGAACTTAAATCAACATAGCCACTTTCGAAATGAACCTGAGGCCAGCCAGTCGACTCACTAGGTTTCTCGGTGATCATACTATGACAAGAGACTGCGGGTGCCGCAGGTGAAGTTAAGGAACAGAAATTATGTCCCGTGACAGTGTTCCCTTTCCACTCCTACTACAGATCGCCGCAATACCTTCCGAAAGCTTTAATGCCTAATAGTGTTGTACGACGGAAGACAACTAGAAGAAAATTAATAATGCAGTGCATATTGCCGCAAGTTTGCTACTAAGGATCTTTTCTGCGACGGTAGCCAGCGAGCCACTCTTTCCGAAGAGCGTCGTCTACGTCTCGCGCGCCTGCTTGGGTTCGTGAGGTGGCGCAATGTATGCCGCTTGTGCACGCTCACGAGACAGTGGTGGGGCGGGACATCACTGGGAGAAGAGGAAGAAGTGCGTTTGGCGCAGAGACGCTCGTGTGGAACGTTCTTGTAAACACTTTGTGTAGATAGTTTCAGGGTACAGGTTCACCCCTAATAAACTAGTTATTGCATTTTACGCCTCGCAATACCGTTTGCATTCTGATGGAGGTATTGGGTATGATTGGAGGTCCCCTAGGTGCCACAGACCGGAGTCCCGATCCTCAGCGATTGGAATCTGGAGAGCTGACTCCAGTGCACCAGCGCGCCAGCCGCCGACTTCGCGAAGACCCGCCTGAATTCAGACTGCTTCCCGCTGCTACGGCAACACAGACGGTGTCTTCGGCGGACGCCACAACGATGACTAGCCAGCAGGCGACATCATCCGAGGTCATCGTGTACCCACCGCGCTTGCCCGAGCCATTCCAGGGCGACCCGTACAAGGACGTAGATGATTGGTTGGAGCACTTCGAGAGGGTCGCAGATGTCAACGGCTGGGACCGGGTACGAAAATGTCGCCAGTTGTACTTCGCGTTGGGGGATTCAGCGAAGACGTGGTATGAGAATCACGAAGTGGTGTTAACGTCGTGGGAAGAGTTTCGGCGACATCTGCTTGCTACGTTTGCAAGCACTGATCGCCGAGAGAAGGCTGAGAATGCACTACAAGCCAGGAACCAACGCATCAATGAGAGTGTCGGCATGTACATCGAGGACCTGTCCCGTCTGTTCAAACGTGCCGAGGCAAACGTGCCGGAGGAGAAGAAAGTGCGCAATTTTATGCTTGGCGTGAAGGAGGAGCTATTTGCAGGGTTGGTTCACAACCCGCCACGTACTGTTGCAGAGTTTCGCTTCGAGGCGATGACGATAGAGAAGGCCCTGCAGCAGCGTGCCCACCACTACAGCCTGATGTCAGCAGTAACACCTGTGGACGTTCTTTTGGCAGGCCTGGGCAATAACACCAAAGCGCTCAGAGAGCTGGTGCTATCTATTGTGAAAGAAGAGCTTTGGAAGCTGCAGCAACCGCAAGTCGCCTCGACTGTTTCCTCTCTCACCGCCGTCATTCGGGATGAATTTAGGCATGCCACGTTACAACCGCAAGAGGGGGTGAAGCCTGTCCCACTGGGGCAACCACTGCAGGAACGCCTCGTACAAGCATACGCTAACACTTTACGTCAACCTGCCGTGCAGACTGCATCATTCGCAGCTCCCAGTGCCCGCCCACCGGCTCCGCGCAGTGCATCTTCCCAGATAGAGTACGGAACACGGAAAAGCTAGGTGTGGCACACACCCGACAGGACCCCGCTCTACTTCCATTGCTGAGAGGCTGGACGCATGTACAGATGGTACCCGTATCGACGAGTCGGACTTCGTGGATTTTCTGTCAATGCGCCTTGCCCCCGCAATGGTGAAAGACCCATCCATGTCGAAGATTACTTGTCCAGAAGTTAACTTGCAGCTGCTAGTTACCAACACCAGCCACGGTCACCAGCCACGGTCACCAGAGCCCGCCAGCTATCGATCACCAAGCCCACGACCCTTTTGAAGTTCACCAAGACGTCGTTCAATAAGCCCGCGCCCGGAAAACTAGCGCCAGCGACCTGGGGCTACAAGGCCGCTGACGTTCGACAAAGCGAAGATCCTCCGTCAATGTCACAGCGCATTAACTACAAGCAGAAAGCGACGACTACGATAGCTCCGCAGAAAATTTCTTGAGACCGAGTTGTTGCCGTTGATGGGCGAGAATCGAATGCTGTAGTAGACACGGGTGCTGATTATTCAGTCGTAAGCAAGGCACTCGCAAAGCAGTTGAGGAAAGTTTTGACTCCGTGGAACAGACCGCACATGCATACGGTTGGGGGTCACTTAATTAAACTTCTAGGAACATGCACGGCAAGAATTCTAATTCGAGGTGTAACTTACGTTATGAATTCATACTTCCGGGCTGTTCGAGAGACATTATACTAGGTATAAATTTTCTGCACGCAAACGGTGCTATAATTCACCTACAGAATTCTATCCACGAAGATTCGCGACGAAGCTGGCCATTGACATGATGGAACTTGAGGACCCGGACTACACTGCCTTGCGAGTTCTCGACGCAGACGTAACTATGCCACGACGATGCAGTGTACTGGTTCGCGTCATAAATGAAGCATTCGTTGGCTCCGTATATATAGCGGACGGAATTTCGAACTATTGCTGAAGAAAGGTATTTGAATTGCTAGAGGCATTATTCGCTTACGCGATGGGCTTCCCGATGTATTGCTGACAAACATAGGAAATGAACTTCAGCGTTTCACCAAAAACACTGCCATCGCCTTCGTGCACAGCTTTACTGCAGTGACAAGCTTATGTACCCTGGAGTCGGAGCCACCTCCTGCGCAAACTACGAATAAGGCCGCAGCAGCAGTTGCAATCAGCCCCCACCTGACCTCATAGGTGCTTTTGCAGAGTGTTTCTCTACTTCCTCAAGAAAACAGCGAACGCAGATGGTTGAATACGGTATTATACCAGATGAAGCAACCAGACCTGTATACCAACACCAATACAGAGTATGGCTGAAAGGCTCAGGTGCAAAGGCTCAGGTGCAAGCTCATAAAGGCTCAGGTGCAAGAGATTCTTCAGGGCGATGTCATTCAGACGTCCAACAGCCCATGGGCGTCGCCGGTAGTTCTTGTGAGGAAAAAGGACAACACAATGATATTTTGTGTTGGTTACCGGAAACTTAACCACGTGACCAAGTGGGATGTCTACCCCTTGCCACGTATCGATGACACGTTGGACCGGCTGCATAATGCAAAGTATTTCTCCTCATTGGATTTAAAAAGTGGATATTGGGAAATTGAAGTGGATGAAAGAGATCGTGAAAAAACAGCTTCCATAACTCCGGACGGATTTTAAGAGTTTAAATTAAGCACTCCTATTCGGCCTCTGTTGCGCACCAGCGACCTTCCAGCGCATGATTGACAGTGTTCTGTCGGCTCTGAAAGGGCCGTCATGCCTAATTTACTTGGATGACGTTGTGGTATTCACTTCAACGATCGAGCAGCACGTGGAGAGGCTACGCTTCGTTCTTCAGGCGATCCAGTCAGCCGGCTTAACTTATAAACCGGAAAAGTGTCAGTTTGGATTTGAGAGCGCCGTTTCTTGGGTCATGTCATCAGCGCTGAAGCTATGGGGCCGGACCCTGAGAAGACTGCAGCCGTCGCAGGATTTTCCAAGCCACGGGTTAAGAGGTGCGTCTATTTTTCGGCTTATACGCTTGCTACAGGCGATTTGTAGAAAATTTATTTAAAAAATCAGAACCTCTAACAAGACTCACGAAAGAAGACTTACCCTTCGTGTGGCATACTGAATAAGACTGCTTTCAATGAATTAAAGAAGCGTTTGCAATCTCCGCCAATCCCCAACCACTTCGACGAGACCGCAGACACAGAAGTCCACACAGATGCAAGAGATCTGGGTCTTGGCGCAGTTTTAGTTCAGCGGCAGAATGGAGAACAGAAGGTCATAGTGCACGCTAGCCGCACTCTCTCAAAAGCTGAAAGAAACTATTCTGCGACGGAGATGTAGTGCTTGGCAGTCATATGGGTCATCAACACGTTTGGACCACACCTCTACGGCAAGTCGTTCCGTGCAGTCAGAGACTATCCTTCATTGTGCTGGCTGGTAAGCTTGACCCACCAGGACGACTTGCGAGGTGGAGCCTAAGGCTCCAAGAATGTGACATTACCGTTGTATATAAGTCTGGGTGAAAGCATGACGACGCTGATTGCTTGTCACGCACACCAGTCGGCTCTCCTCCTTATGAAGACGACAATTTCGAATTACTTTGTGTTATGCGAGCCGGGGAAATCACCGATCATCAACGGGCCGACGCAGATCTGGTCCCACTCATAATGTGTCTCGAAAGGCATAACGTTCAGGTTCCACGCTTGTTTAAGAGAGAATTATGTTCATTCTGCCTCCGAGATAACGCACTCTACAAGCGAAACTTCCAAAACAACAATGAAAAGTTCTTACTCGTCATACCGTCAGTCATGTGGCCTGAAATATTAGAAGCCTGCCATGATGACTCGTCACCAGGCCACTTGGGTGTCACCCGAGCATTCGCCAGAATCCATCCAAAATATAAACGGCCCCATTTATTAGCGTCATTGCAGCACTATGTGAAGACATTTCGCGAACGTCAAAGGCGCAAAATACCATCCGTAAAGCCAGCTGGCCTTCTCCAACCCATGGACACAAAAGATTCTATTTGAACAAGTTGGGATGGGCCTCTTGGACCGTTTCCCCCATCATCAGGGAAGAGGCGGATCATTATCGCGACTAACTATTTGACACAATATGCTGAAATGGGGCTGCCTTGAGCGAGGAACGGTGGATGAAGTTGCCAAGTTTTTTGTTGACAACGTTGTGCTTCCACATGGTGCCCCAAAGGTTGTCATAGCAGATCGAGGTTCAGCATTTACAGCTGAGTTGATGCAGCGTTTGATGACGATGACTAACATCAGTCGTAGAAAAAAGCACTGGATACAACCCCGAAACAAATGGCTTGACGGAACGTCTGAACCGCAGCATTGCTGACATGCTGTCAATGTATGCTGACCTTGAACATAAGACTTGGGACGAGATCCTGCCTTACGCTGCATTCGCTAACAACACGGCCCTACAGGAGTCCACTCGTGTCACTCCGTTTGAACTTGTCCATGGGTGCACAGTCACAATAACGCTGGATGCCATGCTGCCAGCAGATACGGCGGCAACCCGTGTGACGTTGACGAGTTCCTACAAAAAGCCGAAGCAGCCCGCCAGTTGGCACGGTTTCGATTACGCCAACAACAATGCAAGGAAGCATGTTCTCACAACCGGCACCGCCGAATACTTCAGTACCAGCCGGGCGACAAGGTATGGGTGTGGACACCAGTGCGACGTCGCGGAGTCTTAGAAATGCAACTTCGATGGTACTCTGGCCCGTATGAGGTTATCCGCCGACTAAACGACCTGACTAACGAAGTCATCCTTCGTGGAAACGAGCGCACCAAACGCCCCAACATTGCTGACGTCGTCCACATAGTCCGCATAAAGCCCAATTACGAGAGATAATGAAACGCCTTCCACAAACTTAGCTCCCCCCCTTCCTGCATCGGGACGATGTTTATTGCTAGGGGGAGTAATGTCGCAAGTCTGCATATTTTCTACGACCGTAGCCAGCGAGCCACGCTTTCCGAAGAGCGTTTGCTACGTCTCGTGCGCGTACTTGCTTTCGTGAGATGGCGCAACATATGCCGCTCGTGCACGCGCACGAGACAGTGGGGCGGACCAAGGAGGGCGGAGCATCACTGGGAGAAGTAGAGGAACAAGTGCGTTCGGCGCAAAGACGCTCGTGTGCAACGTTCTTGTAAAGTCTTCGTGTATATAGGTTCACCCTTAATAGGTTCACCCTTAATAACCAGTTATTGCATTTTACTCCTCGCAATGGCGTTACAATATTATAAGGTTGCCGTAGAGCGGTTGTCGTCAAAGAAGTATCCTCAAATAACTTTCCTACAAGAGGCGTTGCTCGAAGCAACGTTGGAAATGCGTCTTGTTTTTCCGAAATGTTTGCTTTGTCTTATAGGGAATAACAAATATATGTTTACTTGTGTTCCTAGCAACCTGGCATGGATATTGGATGCCATCAGGGATATGCCATATCTGCGCCATCTCAAGATCTACATGGCGAACGCAGTTCCTGAGCGATGCACCCTGCAAGAATTATCGCTAACTCAGCCCCGCTGTGGTTCAACCGAACTCCGCAGGCAGATTTACGATGTTGACGCACCATACGTGCCTATGCTGTTCTGCGCAGGTGGCGACAAGAGAACCGTAAGCACTGCGATTGCCGCCGACAGAACCATTATCCCGAGACTTCTTGCCAGTCGAGAGTTGACAAGCTCCGCATCCTTGCTGACTCCATACCCACTTACAGTTACACGTTATCCATCGCCTGATGATTGCGACTTTGTTGCCAGTTTGATTATACGCAGGCGCGGCGATCAATAAACTCAGTTTGTTATCTCGAGAAAGCTTTGCCGTATACGAGGGCGAATCATAACGTCTTTGCTCTCATTTTTTATAAGCCGTAATGAGGTACATATAGGTAATTACAAATGTTCGTATTATTCTGCGTACCTTACACTATTTTTCCACATAGTCCCTCCAACGGTTCAGACATTTGTCTCATCGCAGTACTAAATTTGAGATGTCCCTGCGGTAGAATACGTCCGGTTGACTGTGGAACCACCGTCAGACGAATGTCTAGCCTTTACGGCCTTTTGCGAACTCACAACACTACCCCCTCGCACTTCTCAAAGCGAGACACCTTTCCCCATACGTGGGCTACATTTCCGTCTGGATTTCGAGGGGCGTTCGTCCCTTGCTCCATAGAGAAGGAATGACACTTCGTTGCTCGTACGCCATGGACAAGGTCGATTCACATAGGTCGCGAAGCTTCGTGCGAAAAGCGGTTCAGAACCAATTGTCACCGACATCAGCAAGGGTGGTTATGGGGGCAGCGATTGAAGCGCGACTATGTTTGGGTGGAATAAACACTGGGAAAGAAAAAAAAGCGTTTTTTTAATTTAAGCCAGACGCAGTTAGATCATTCAATGAAAATAAAATTCCTAATCCATTTTATATAGGCATGGCAAGAAAAGAAGATACAAGTCTATTTTACTTGATCTTTATCGATAAATACCTTTTTTTCAGCGCCCACCGTAAGAGCTGCATTGCAATGCAGCTCTTGGAGTGCGTGGTAAGGCGCGCTCGTAAAGTTCACCTGTTACAATACGCCCTCCTCCCATGTTGTGTTGTTTTGCGTGACAACGTTTGTCTGAATTAGGTGATGCGGGTAATTTTATTGTTTCTTAACCTGTGCAGTCAAAAGTAGGGAGTTGCGACCGTCAGAAACTTGTTTACTTTAGCTGTTTTCGTGCGACAGCCCTGGCCGATGGGCTTGGCGTCCGACGAAACGACTAGCACGCCCAAAGCGTTCGTCGGCCTCCAAAGAAAGTTTGTTCTGTGCAGCGATGCGATTTCGACACCCTTACGGCTGACCTTTTCCTGCATCGCTTTCCGCGCTGAAAGCTCGGAACGCTTATTAAGTCGAATGGCGGGGCATTTGAATGCACCGCTCTAATGGCAGGCCTACGAAAACAAATTTCGCGCCTATGAGAACAAAATGACGTCACTTCTGCTTAACGGATATGACGTCAAATAATTTTTTATTCCGCCGGAAGTGTTCCCTCCTCACACAGATGGCGCTAGGCCCCATGAACCGCCGATAAGCCGCCATGTTTTAACGTATGGGCTTCTATGGAAGCTTCGCCAGCAGGTGTATTTACCTTGCCATGGACGTGTGAAGCACAACCGCCATTTTCAACAACTAACAGCAGAACTGTGCCGTGGAGCAACTGGCAGATTAGGCCGGGCCGGTCTATGAAAGGTGCACTGCTGGTAATGGCTATGTTGACATCGCATTTACAGCCGTAAGTTGGCTAAAATAATAAGCGCAAAGACTTTCTGATTCGCCTTCGTAGATTTCACACGTAACAGAAAACACGACGCTCTGGAACTTTTGGAGATTTCGTTCACCTGTGCTCTTAGAAAGTGTTCGAAAGTGACTACACCGGACATGTTATTTCATTTGCAAACGAAATGCTGGCGATGCTTTATTTATGTTGTGATAGAGGCATCATAAAACTGAAGCAATACAGTCAAAATATAACAAGTGATGTATGGAGTCACTCACCTGGCTTAAATAGTATGATCATTAACAACTGATGCGTCGCATTAGGAGAAAATATGCCCATAACATACCCTAGAGTAATCCCTGACAGACCATAACGTCTTTTAATGTATACTACCCCATGAAATTAGGTCCGCTTGAAACAGAACACACCTGTATATGTATGTACAGTCGCTTAGGGAAAATGCAGCATGTGTAATCGTGGCAAGTATCCAGTGTCCTATCAAATGTTGAAAAAATTTTGGGCAAGCTGCCAAAGGAAAAAATACCAGTGCTACTTCTGGCCACTGGCTGAAACGTTTTCAACGAAGAAAACTCGAGCCTGGTTTCTTAGCGCTAAAGTGGCATCGACATTACAATAAATTTTGGTGTTTTTTTTTTCGCACATGCACACCTTCAAGCTTCTGTGAAATCTTGCAGAGCCTGCTCTACAGTGACGCCTCAACAACATTACATGTTTTTTTTTTCTAAAACATAGGTGTTCACTTGCACCCAACGCACAAGACGCGATTATAACGCCTACGTTGTATGGCAGTTGGAAGGGGTGCAGCTCGCCGCCATTGCACCTCACATATGCTCCTTGTTGTCGATGCTGTTTAAGGACGCTGTAGTACAGCGCATGTTTGTAGAAATGTATTCTTGAATTTTCCCCGTCTTGCATCTCACTTGGAACACGTGTTGCAGTTGTTGTTTGTAGTCCTTCTGAAACATCGCTCCCATAACAGCAGTCGATAGGTTAAATTTGCTGCAGGGGCATTTTTTTATTGCTCGTATCCTCTCCGTAGTATATCACTTTGTTATAGTGCCTATTCCCCAGGCTTTAAATATTTTGCCACGTCGACCTAATTTTATTACATTGACGTCCGCTGAGGATAAATTTTATGCTATTGATTGTGCAGTGAAAGTGCTCTCCCAAAAAATATGTTGTGTTTCATTTCTTCAAAATGATTTCTTTGTCCTGGTGAATAAAAATCAACAATTATTTCATTGTGTGTTGTCAACAAATATTTATTGCCATAGAAATTATACCGACGTTAAAGGCACCTTCACTCGGCTACCGTCAATGCTGTCCCGCTGACGGCACGTACGCAGCTGGCGCCGGGGAGGGCGCCGGGGGGGGGGGGGGGGGGGTCTTGAGCATGGAGGAAGGAAATACACAAGGAGGGATCGTTAGGTGCCCATCTTTAACTCTAGTTATCAGAAGTGTGAAGGAAGCCAGGGTAAGTTCATGTATTGGGCAAGCGGTAGCTTCTAGTCGCCTCGGTTTGGTTGCGACTGCCGCGGCGATTTTGTTTCATCTATTCTAGTATGCAAAAGAGGAGGGGTGAAAATTCCAACACAAACATCGGACAAGTTCCAAGCCAATGTGGGAATCGTGAGAATACGAAGCTTTCGAGGGGTTTGCGGGGAAAGCTTGGCAGCCCTGCCGAGCTTTCCCCTTGGCAGGTCTGTCGAGGTGTCTCTCGTAATCTCCCCTCTACAACACTCGGGTAGACCGTAAATCATGACGGTAAAATCATGAATTCATTTTTGCTGTTGTTTAAATGCTCTCTGTGCGCTATGCGGTAGATGTCCCAGACAACCACTGGCAAGCAACCCCCCCCCCCCCGCCCCCCACCAGGTTATCAAAGAAAGCTATAATACACAGATTTTCAATCTACGCCACACCTGATATGGCAAGCCTTAAAGAGGGCATGAAAAAAGTAGTCCACGCTCGGGCATTGTGGATGGTATTGGAGGCGATACGAGGCCGTAAGGTGGGCTAGTTAGGAGTATTATGGAACGTGGTCTTACGGCGCAAATTTAAACGAGACACCATCGTATAAACTGGACTGTGTCCTTTGTATCTCACTGTGTCATGTGTAAACTGGCGTTGTAAAACCTTGCTTCGAGGCGCGAGGCCTAGTGACTCCACTAACCATCACCATTGAAAATTGTCAGAAGCTTGATCCAACTTTCCTGGCTTCAAGGCAGCTCTGAGGTTTGTCATGTCGCAGTTTTGTCGCAGACGTAATTAACACATCGTTTCTGATAATAGTTCTTGACTACTCAATCATAAAGCAACCGACAAAGAACACAACACAGCACGCAAGCGGATACCGGGCCATTGCGGTATCTATGGTATGGACCGAGTGGATGAGGTGGTCCTATATGCCTATGATTGGATCCAATGTAATGCAAAACCAGTGTCGCGAATCAACGCGTCTACATGGCTTCGCTCACCAGCACGCGAGCTTACTGTGGCGCAATGGCGCCCGCAGGAATTTACAAACACTCGTCTTCATAGTTTGGATCTGCGTCTCGTGATTCATTTTCCGCCAATAATATCATGAGCTCAAGAAACTCTTCTGTGCAGCTTGTGGCTCGCCATGGCCATCTCAAGCCCTTATTCGTTTCGCATCGGAATGGCCGCCAACGCCACACGTGAACGCCGTGGCTACGAAGATGCAATTTTCCATTCATTTTGTGAGTTTCCTTGCTCCAGTGTGCCCACAAACAACTACCAAATATATTAGCCAGACTGGAAAATTGTTCTTTGTCAGAAGCGAGAATCCTAGGACACTGGTTGAGACCGTCGTCAGCCCAGACGGCTTTTTTAGGACAAGTCAACTGACGACACAATTATTTTGAGAAGTGTCGCGAGAAATTTCGTACTCATGTGCAGTTATTTATTTCTCCTGATGTTTCCTTTATGCTCGTTAGTTGCTTGGGTCTCCTTCTTTCATTTTTCATTCCAGTTACCCTATTATCTCAGCACAGTGTAAGCAGCCGGTCTGTGAATAAGCTCACCACTCTGCCTTCCCTTCTCTTCCCCTGCGCCTCGGAAAGTAAGTGGTTGAGCGCCAGGTGTCCTAGCCGTCTTTCACGCTTCAAGGCTTCTTGACGAGCTTCTTGTGCACACTTACTATAAGCACACTAGCGAGCCTACATAACTGCTAAGTGTAGGCTCTTGTCACAGTAGTAAAGCACCGGCTAACGTTATCTAATATTTCGCTTGGCGCTGCCGAGCGTCGGTGAGCTCTCGGTCTGCTGCGCCGGCCAACGGCACTTGCAGTTTTCACCGAGCCAGCATTGTGAGGTGCCTGGTGGTGACCAGGAAGTTGGTCCTTCTGCACAGCAGCAGTTCACTTGTGTGCTGCTTTGTGACATCTCGTATCTAGCATCTACGTGTAGTTAGAATATCATGTGTGGAGGTTGGACATGGCTCTAAGCCTTGCTTCCTTTGTCGATGCACCGCCATTGGAGCGACACTTTCAGTTTCTTTAGCGATTGTTTACCATGCTGTAGTAAAAGGTAGGTCATGCACCCGAGTAATTGTAGCAGCCATTGCGCGTCAACTTAATAAGCGGTTACGCGTGGTTGTTGGTCATGTAGGAACGCTCTGCGGCATCGTAACATCGAAACAGCGAGCGTAGAAATTTGTGCAGTTATATTAGAACTAATAATGGACTGTTCTACCAATGCTGTGAAACTCAGATATATTACTGTAGGTACAACAGCATTGTTGACAATTGGGGTGATCATATTTTTATGTCCACCATTTAGAGAAAGGACGTTCAATAAAAACGTCAAACCCAATCACGGCTTTCCCTGTAGATTTAGAGGTATATATTTTCATCGTAACAAGTTCCACTTATAACGACGAAATATGAATAAATATGACATTCATATGATGCCACGTGATTCTGACATAGTTTGCCCAAAGACATTAGGACTTTACCAATGTAGAATCTATGTAAAACGTTCTTGCATGACTACTTGTCTGGCTGGCAGGAATAAATAACCCCTTCACCTTCGCATTCTTCTTTGAAATTGCGTTTTACTTTCAGGACCATATGGCGAATTTGTTACATCTAAGTGTTCCTGAATACACTTCTTTATATTTCTTCAATGACTGATATTTATTCATTTATTGAATGATCGCAAAATCACAGAGATGTAAGCACGCTGAAGGCTACAGGACGCAGTGCCTCGTGGACAGGGTTGAATTACAAGCTAGAATGTATAAATATGAAGTGGCCTAACTTGCGGCATTCAAATATTTTGTGTTGGACTCGTTACATGGTGACTAGAGCGAAGTTAAAATATTCGAGTCTAATGCTTCAAACTAAAACGCAATAAATATTTTCAAGAACTCAATCACAACGATGTTTATCGAAATGATTGTTTTTGCACTAGTTGCTACACGACTGCAAAGCTCCTTGTGACACCTCCACGTTTCTGTCTGTATTCCCTGGTAGCTGGTCACAATAACTTTCTGGCTGTCTCATTTATAGTAACATCCGTCGGGGTGGCTCAGTCAGTTAAGGCGTTGCGCTGCTGAGCACAAGGTAGCGGGATCGAATCCCGGCCGTGGCGGCCGCATTTCTTTGGCGGCGAAATGCAAAAACGCCCGTGTGCTTGCGTTGTAGTGCACGTTAAAGACTCCCAGGTGGTCAAAATTCATCCGGAGCCCTCCACTACGGCGCGCCTCATAATCAGAACTGGTTTTGACACGTAAACCTCGAGGAAGAAGAAGAACATTTATAGGTAGTGGCCAGGTTTCCGGTACTTTGGTATCTAAATGTTTCTATTAAAGTTATCTAAATGATACGCAAATGCTACAGATGTAAGAACATAACGCCATAGCTTATGCGTCACACCTGAGCATTGCAGTCTCCTGATCTTTCTCAGAACTTTTTTAGAAATTATGAAAAAAATGAGGTTCGTCCCTCGACAAGTAAGCGGCCACACCAGGAAGATATGGGTCGGGGTGGCTTTTCGCAAAAAAAAGTAGTTCTAACGAGCACTGAACGCTATGGAGCTATTGACAAACATGAGTCACTGTTGTATTCGCTTAGGTCCTCCTATATGCTGGACGTAAATGTTGTCTCCGGGACCATTCTTGTGTCCACCTACGAGCTCTTTTCCTTACGATAAGGAAAAGACCATAGGCAATAACCTTACGAGCTCTTTTCGTTTTTTTTTATTTTTTGGTGGAAAACAAAACAGTGCGTCCAAATAAACTCTGCATGTTTTCTAAAGCCCTGGCAGCGAAAACAGATGATGCCCTCTCTCCCGAGAGGAAAGTTTCTCTGTTCCATATCATGCTTTTTCTCGTCAATTTTACGTAGCTCCTCCTTTTTCTGCCGAATGATGTTCACTTTCGTTGTCTCCTTTCGTTGACTCCTGGACTGAGGGGACCACCCACTGCAGAGCGAAGGAGCTACCTACGCTCGCGTGCCCTTTTGGTTAAAGTTTATTCTCTTTCTTTCTCTCTCTCTCTCTCTCTCTCTTGGCAAGCCCATCGATCCGTTGCTCAAGGCGAGACTGCTGGTCTTTGAGTTGCGACAACAGAACGGTTGATGCCGTCGCCACAGTACCTCTTCATCATCATCATCAGCGGCAGCCTATATTTTATGTCGACTGCAGGACGAAGGCCTCTCCCTGCGATCTCCAATTACCCCTGTCTGGACTAGCGTATTCCAACCTGCGCCTGCAAATTTCCTAACTTCATCATCGCATCTGGTTTCTGCCGACCTCGACTGGGCATGCTTCCCTTCTCTTGGTATCCATTCTGTAACCCTAATGGTCGACCGGTTGTCCATCCTACACATTACATGGCCTGCCCAGCTCCATTTCTTCCGCTTAATGTCAACTAGAATATCGGCTATCCCCGTTTGTTCTCTGATCCACACGGGGATCACGGGGATCCACACAGTACCTCTTGCTGAATAGTTAATGACGCGATCGGCCAGCTCCGCCAGCTTGTCAAGGAAAAGGTCGTCTGGTGTGGTAGCCAAGGCAATAACCATATTCTGCGGCAGGCACTGAAGGAACAGTTCTCGCAGCAGCGGGCTGTTTGCGTCCAGCATACTCTCACTGAGAAGCCACCGCATGCGATGTAGAAGTTCCGATGGCCGCCGGTCGCCGAGCTCTTCTTGCTTGAGAATCTGCTGAAGACGCCTGCGCACAGACACAGACGTACGGTGCAGCACCGTCGTTTTAAAGTGGTCATAGGGGGTGGCTTCGCGGGTTGCGTCCACAACGTCATAGAACTCCGCAACCAGCTCCGTTGAGAATGCGGAGACAGCGTAGTAGAACTTCGCTTGTTGCGAAGTAATGCGCCGGAGGGTGAAGATGGCCTCCATGTATGTAAACCAGGCTGCAGAATTATGTGGCCAAAACGATGACAGGTGAATCTGCACCGTTCCGATGCCCTCTGCGCCGATCGCTGGTCTGTCGTTCGTGGTCTCTTCCATGCTGTGGTGCTCGCCTTGAGGTCACGACCGGGTCATCACGTTTAGGCACCGAGGTTAGGTCCGCTATAACAATGCGTTAGTCGGCGAGCGAAAGAACAAGCAACCGTTTAGGCCGATGGCAGGAGCAGAAGACAGTATATTTTATTTTTATTTTTCTAACCTCGTAGCACGCAGCACGATGAACGAGGCACATGCGCATGCCCATGCACTTCAGCGCGCCATAAATAAAGGGCGACCGATGACGACGACGATTGCCGCTAAAAAGGGTATCGAAAAATATACATTATCACATATGAAGTGTATCACTATGCATACATAGCTGTTTTAAATTTCTAGTGAACCTAACTTTAGAATGCCCACATCAGTGCCCCAAGATTTCAGCAGGCAAACGCAACCTAACATTGCAATCACTACCACACACCGTGCTCTAGGCCGTCGACAAATCGATGCAGTCCAAAGCAACGTGAATGGAAAAATAGCTACGTTAAGGAGGCAACAAAACTATATCAAATGTTAGAACTTCAACTGTAATATGCACACAAATCGTGAAATTAAAGCAACAAGCAAAAACTCTTGATTAGCTGGACATAATTTTTATAAAACACACAACCTAATGCGCCGTTTCCTAATTCACTCCATCTGGCCTCTCTGAAAATATACAACATACGCAAAAGCAATGCACTCACCTTTGTAAGATCCACGTTCCAGCGTCTACGAGTTCATCCCAAATCGAAGACGGTGGCCACCAACGCCGACTTTTCTTATTTGTCGCCTTTGCCTATAATTATTTTGAACACTCACAAAACTCCGTGGTCACTTTGTTGCGTATTTTAAGATTAAGGCTTCGCAGTAGGAATGACAACCGCAAGCGAGCATTTCTCGCGATAGCAGTTCACTGACAAGAAGGGACAAAACTAGAAGCACTCACAGCACCCAGTTGGTATGCTAGCTGTGCATGGAATGAAAGGGTTCAGGAAAGGACTAATGAACCTAGCCCCACCTAGCCCCACTTCGTTCTTCGGGTGGCAGTGACGGAGGGCGACGAGAGGGACAATACTGACCCCACCGCATTCTTCTGCGCGTGCGCGCGCAGCCAATTCTACATAGCAGCATAAGCTGTCTGAGGGTTTCATTCATAGCACTGACCAGGCTTACGTGGGTGTGTAGGGGAGGGGCGCTGGAGTTGAAGGACAGAAAATGAGGGCGAAAAAAAGCTTTGGCTGTGCCCGACAGGCAAGGACGAAAGGGTGATGACATGGACAAGCACAAACTTTCAACTAAATTTTCTTTCTGTCAGAAGAATCCATACAACGAACTTACTACATAATTGCAATGAAGTAGCAAACAAGCAAACCTATTGGAATAGGAGCATGGTGATTCCGTCGCCGCCACATGTCAAGCAAGAACCTTTCTTTGCTAAACAAACAAATAGAATTTTCACGAATACATGCGGTCCATCTGGAGGCAATATAAAACGGTTCCACAAGCTCTCTGGCGATGCAATTCCTGATTCTGGCCAGAATCTTGATCCTTCAAAGCCGCGTAGCGCACATGCAAGGCCTACAATGCGCCGCAAAATGCGCAAGGCCGTTGTTTCTTATTGAAAGTTATTGTTCCCTTGTACAGAGGTCAACACTCATGTGTAGAACAACGGAGCGTCGCGCTCGGGACTGCACTAACGAGATCTACAGTATGAAATAGGTCACATCTCAGCATGCGCGGCGCCAATGACGTGCCTGCCTTGCATTTTCCCTCCTTGTTTATCGCCGTGGCTGTAACAACTGCTTTGGCCCTTAGAAGCGCTGTCACCGGTGTAGCGCCGAAAAAAAAAAACTTGGAATCGCCCGGTTCGGTGCCATTAAACTGCAGGCTTATTCTCAGTTCGCGGTACATCACACCGCCATTGCGTCGCCCATATATCTCGCGCATCGAGCCGTGGATTTTGCATAGCGCATTGCGTATATGCCGTCTGCATGTTAGGAGTGAATTTTACAAACCTACTTTCATAGTTAATTGGTCGTCAACCCGCCAACCAGTTAATTGCGAATAATTGTAGGTTTCGATCACACACAGAAAAATGCTGCCTAGAAATCCTGAACTAAGCAGATTTATTGAAATCAACAAATGCAGATTCCTCAAAAACGATGCCAAATGTGAGCACAACATACATGAGTGGTAAGCGGAAGCATTTCCTTGTGCGTTTCAGGAGCGAACATTGTCAATGCTGACAGTACTCCAATGTTTGAGGAAGAGGCGACTTAGCCACTGCAGAACCCTCGTCGTAGTGCTTGTCATTGGTGCCGCAGAAGATTGCAGTAAGGCAAACTAATATCGCGTTGCAGCTCCACCAGACAGCTGCAGCTTTGTTCTCGCAGGGAGAGACTCGTAAAGGTGGTCACAAGAGTGGGGTCATTCCGCAGACGTACCCACTCCTTTTCAACAGCGCCCCACAGATCGTTGGAACTGCATCTTGTCAGGCCGGGCTGTTTGGCAAGATTTTTTTTCAAGAGACCCCATACATTTTCAATAATATTGAGGTCCGGGCTTCCGGCAGGCCAGTCTAAGGTCATTACGCCGAGGCTGTCAAGTTCTCGAACTTTAGTGGCTGTGTGGACGGACGCCCCATCCTGCTGAAAGTGGTAGAGTCCGTCTGGAAAGGGGCCGTCCAGCACGTAAGGTAATAGGACCGTTTCTATTACGTCCGTGTAGGCTGCTGCCGTCATCCTTCCGTTAAGCCTGTGGAGCTGTCCTATAGGCCTTGATAGCTCACTCCTCCCCACACGCTGACAGACGTATGCCCACTGGAGCGAACATTCCAGACGTATTTTTCGTCATCCCTGCGTGATAAACCGTACTTCCGTAATAATAATAATAATATCATAATAATAACAATAATAATAATAATAAAAACTTGTCTTCAGCACTGATAACCCGCGGCGCGGCATTGGAAGTAGCTCGAATGCCAAGCATTAAATTAACGTTGCTACAATACTCTTGTCCAGAGGCGTACACATCCGAATTCCCCATCCCTAAACCCAAATACAACATAAACACACATATAGTGTCAATAATGTGAAATATTAATTATTTACCCTAATTAGTACTATGACTAAGACTCGCTGTTAGCATGGCTGTAATCTTTGTCTTTCATAAAAGAACATACTCTGTCACTCTCTCTGTCTAGAACATTATGCGGACAATTTTTGCACGTTAATGGAATATTTGCAGCATAACACGCGCTAGAAAACCAAAATTACCGGCTGCTCTCTGGACGCCACACACGTTGCCTGTGGTCCCAGCGTGTGCAGAAGTTGGCTTCGTCGCTGAACACAACGGCCCGCCAGTTGTCTGGTGTCCAGTTTTGGACAACGGAAGCGAAGTCCATGCGCTGATCCCTGTCCGTTTTTTCAAGCTGGGTTCTCTGAGCAGCAATACTGCTTTTTATCGCGGCTGAATGAAGCCTCCGACGTATGGTTTGCGTGGAAACCTCCAATCCCAGAATATCCCGAATTTCCCGGGCGCTGAGAAAGGGTCTTCCACAGACGCTGCTACAATCAGTCGGTCCTCTTCATCGGTTGTAGCCCTTTCTTGGCGACGACGGGCAGCATCAGCAAGCCGACCTTCCTTGTAAAAAGCTTGGAGCACTCTGTTAACAGTTGCCAATGGACGTCTCGTAGCCGCCTATATGGCTCTTTGAGTCATCGTGCGTCCCATCACCGTGATGGCTTTTAGGGGCGAAGCTCCTTATAGCGGCACCCGTTCCGTCCCCGTCGTAGTAGTAGTGTGTAACCAGTCTGAGAAAAATGAGAAAAAAATTCCGAAGTTGAGTCCGTAGCGCGGAATCGAACCAGGGACCCCTCGCTTCCGAGCGCGCGGCGTTAGCCCACTACGCCACGAAGCTTTTTTTTTTCTTTATTCCCTTCTTTGCAACAATACATACACCCGTACAAATACAAAGCAGGTTACTTGGCGCTACACAATATTAACGCATATTTTACTGCCACGAAGCGGACATGGACAAACGCACCACGATGGCTACAAATACCCAACATTAACGAAAGGCCGCGTTTCTAGCGCGTTTCTAACGCGTTTGTGCTAGCGCGTTACGGCCCGTGTAAGAAGCTGGTGTAAGACGCTGTGGCCTCTCCACCTTACCTTCAACGCGTTTCGAACGCGCTGCCCAAAGCGGTGGCAAGTCAAGTTCAAGTCGAGGAGCGTTTATGAATACGGGGGGTATACTCTCTCAGCAGTCATGTGATGGCGTCGGCAAACGCGGTGCACGTTTCGGCATGTGTAAATGGCTGCGTAAGACGCTGTGGCCGCTCCCCCTTACTAGAGAGTACTGCACGTTTCTAACGCGTTTGTGCTAGCGTCCCCTTAAGCGGGAGATCCGATAATTCCCTCCGGAGCTTCGCCCACTCATCATCATTCACCTCGTGGATCTGCTGTCATTTTTCTTTCATCGAGTGTCAAGCGTGGTGCCATTGTTGAAGTTCTAATGCAGCATCAGTAAAGTCGCATAAAGAATATATAGGCATTGCTGCAGCAGCTGGCTCACTCGCGCACGCTCCGGGCGCTAAATTCAGGAGCGGCCGAGCATATCCTCTTCCGAACAGCCTGGCGCAAGAAACCGCAGAAAACTTTATTCAGCTGATTAGAGGGTTCGAATCTGCTGCCGGAAAATGAGACCGCGAACACAGAATAAGCTTGCAGCCTGGCTTGCATCGGACGCCCAGCAGAGAAGAGCTATTCACTGCGATATGTTTTTTTTTTTTTTTGCTTGTTAGTTGTTTTTGCGCTAACCCGTTGACAGCGCTTCTGACGGCCAAAGCAGTTGTTACAGCCGCGGCGATAAACAAGGACAGAAAATGCAAGGCAGGCACGTCATTGGCGCCGCGCATGCTCAGATGTGACCTATTTCATACTGTAGATGTCGCTAGTGCAGTCGCGAGCGCGACGCTCCGTTGTTCTAGACATGAGTGTTGACCTCTGTACAATCAAAAAAGCAGCGGCTAGTTTGCACGATACACGACATCACCGGCTTGATACGTTGAGCATGGGCCTTTCTTTTTAGAGGGGTGCATTTTGGTGAGGGTGAAGTGAAAAAACGCCCATTGCACGTGAAAAAAAAAACACTGGTTGTTAGGATATATGCTAAGTCCTCCACTATGACGTGCCTCATAATCACATTGCAATTTAGGCACGTAAAACCCCAGATTTTAAGTTTCTATTCACTTTTTTCAAACGTCAGTTAAGCTTAGCAAACCAGCCATGGTTGCTGAGTGGTTATGGTGTTGGCAGCTAAGCACGAGGTCGCGGGATTGAATCCCGGCCACGGCGGCAGGACTTCGTTGGAGGCAAAATGCAGGAAACTCCCATGTTCTTAGATTTAGGAACCCCAGGTGGTCCAAATTAATCCGGAGTCTAGCACTATGGCGTGCTGATAATCACATGGTAGTTTTGGCAGATTAAACCCCCTAATTTATCATTTTCACCTTAACAAGTCGTACAAAAATACATTAAAATGAGGAACAAAAAAGTTCCTTACTACAAGCCCTCTGTTGTTGCAAGAAAGCCAACTTAGTAACCCCTGTTGCCAAATCCGCAGGAATTGTCGGTCGAATAATTCCCGCCTTGTTGAACGGCAGTGCTAATATTGTCTGATGCATGTGCTAACAGGGCCAGCGTTGGATCTCTAAAACAGTGGCCCAACCGATATTAAATTCACGCTGCTTATCTTAGGCCATCATTTGGCCGGGAATAAGAATGACACAGCCCATGTTGGAACCACGCTGTTAACCTTAGGCCATGATTCGGCCCGCAACTGCCATTACGCAACAAACGCTGACCCGAGCCGAAGTGCCGCCGGGGTCTATCGCGCTTCGACAAACCCAACTTCCGCTCCTTGCTCGCCGTTGGCATCTAGCATTAATTTCTGAGTTTCTTGACTGTGCTAGCAAAGTTTACTACTTCTTTATTAGGAGGGTAACTAATTGTTACGGCTAAGATCAAGCTGCTCGAAGGGGTTCCAAAAATCACTCGCGTCTGTCGCCACATTGCAATTTCTTTGCTCAAAGTTCTTTTGTGTGGTATTCTCCCGCCCTAAGAATCACATGGTGTCTCAATCACTTTCATGGTTGCGGATCCGTAGGTATGCCTTTTCAACGTGAGCAGCCATTGCAACGCGATTGTTTTGCAAGTTCAGTAATAATGCCAGCATGTATGAATTCAATGCCACAGCACCATCACTGGAGATGTGGCATGTAATAAATTACATGCTTGCACTTTTCATCGTTATACACTATTTCCACCACACCAGATTTGACGTACCCTTGTATTGCTTTTTCATATTGTTCTAATAGTTCGTCTTTTTTGAGCTTCTTGAACATTTGCATAAGTATTACGACAGCAATGCATTTGTTGTCTTGCAAGCTTACATATTTTCCCAAGTGTGTTTTACTTGGTCTCACCCTCCTTGTTCCGTAATTGTCTCTTCTAATGCTGCCATTATTTTGTCATCTCTCACGCATCTCAAGTCTTCGTGTTGTGTAAGAAGTAAGTTTGACAGTTCCCAAAAGTTTCTGACTGCATTGCCTAGTGGCCATCCCTCACTAAGCCAAATTTATGAAATAAAGTGTTTTCCTCTTCCTGACTACGTTGGTAATTACGGCACTGATCTATATAGCATGTAGTACAACATAATTAGCAGTGCGTACTCGGTATTTCATTGGGCAGGGTCCGTGAACAGTGCCTCCTAGGATGTTTTCAACTAGTGCAGTCTTATCATTCATCTTTCTTTTTTTATTCCTCACTGTTTCCAGGTAAAAATCTGCTCCGATAAGGAGTCTCGTGTCATCACTGTTCGCCTTACGCTGTTAATCTGCTATTGTTCATGCCATTCTCTTTAAGTACAGTTTAGTTTTTTTTATCAGGTCGAAGCAAGTTCGTTCTCTATACTCCATCTACTTCGACTGTTTTTATGTTAAAATCTTACATTTCTGATTTTCCGCTACTCCGACTTCAATAACACCCACTCGTCAGTTGTTTTCCACACATCCCAATGCGTCTATGATCATTGTTTCATTTCCTACATGAATACATTTAAGGCTACGTGGAGGTCCAATAACAGTAGAACATATCTGGCTATCGTTGTGCAAAAGGACCCACGAGTATTCTTCTTTTCGAGATCTTTGAGTCCATACAATTGCTGTCTGTAGCAGCACACAATAGTTGTTGCATGGCAGGTGAGATGATGCATGTAGATTGCAAGCAGTATCGCGGTTTCTCTCCCCAATAGATCCATGTGATTCTTTATTTTTCCCATAACTGTACTGCCCATTGTAGATACATGTAACTGTTTGCAGCGCTTGCAAGTGATATTTCACTTGCAAACGTTAGCTGTGTGAATTTCTCGAGTGCAATTGTAGCCGCGTCTTTCATCATGTAGCTTTTGTGTTATTTTCATCATGTTACAATGTGCTTCTACAATCCTCTGTCGCACGCGTATTGTGTTCGCAAGAAACAGCAACATATACATGTAGACCTCTGGAACGCAGGTGCATTTTGTTATTAGTCTTGCCATCACGGTTTTTTTTTCCTTTCAACTTTATTTTCACACCCACGTTCGCCTGCTGACGATGACTCACTGCAATTGTATTGTTCTGCTACGAACTCACTTAGTCTCTTGAACTTTCTCACTGTAAGCTTTAGTACGGGCTGGTCATCTGCAGCTTCTGACGCGATTTCGATTCGAGTTACTACTTGCTTGTCATATAGCTGGTACGATGCCTACATGGCCACTGGAAAACATCTTTTCATGATGGGCACTTAGATTGTTGCACAAAACACTAACTTGACAACGAGTGCATCCAGAGCTTACGCGTGCTCGTGAACTGCTTGAAATAGCTATCTTAGTCTGGTCATACTTCCTGAAGATCTTGCTGTTTCTAGCCACAACCGTAATCTCATTTGTCATTTGGTCCGAAGCTTCAACCTGGCGAACTCTCCTTTTACTCTTGATGGCCTGATGTCTTGATGGCCGTTTAATAATTGCGGTCAGAATATTTCAATCCTTCTATTACTGCTGTTACGTACGTCACCCGACAAACTCCAAATCAATGAATTAAACATCTGGCATTCAGGCAAATCATGTCTCATACGCGCAGAACTTTAGAACTGGCTCCACAATCGTTGCTACCGTAGTTTGTTTCCATTAAACTTGATTACTGCAAACTTCGGGATTTCATCATGCCGTTTAGTTCTTTGGTTTCTAGAGTGGTCATCATATGTTGTGGTAGATGTGGTCTGGTTCGAAGGAATCAGGTTTGTTACCACAATTTCTTTGAATAGCAACTCTAACTGTATTCATGGTAATATAGTAGTATTCAACATTTCCCTCAAGTTCAGCCGTTGCGGTTTATTCAGTAACGAAAGACTCCACCAACTGATTGCTTGCCTTGAGCTGCTCATTCATGCATTTGATCGATGACAATACAGTCAACAACTAACTCATGCCATGTCCATCCTGCATCGTTTCCTCAGCTTGTGTAATTAGCTTGGTCACATGCGTCCTGATTAATTTCAGGTTGTGAATTACAAAGTTTCTGTTCATACTACCTACAGTTTTACCTCACGCGTTGATCTAAAGTGGCGCTGATCGGCTTAAGTTGCTGCCCGCCACTGGACTCCGTCGTATCCGCTGCTGAGGATCTAGCTTGCTTTCGTAGCCACGTTGCTAGTCTTCTGAAGCACAACCGTCCTTTTAGTGTTATCGACGTGCTTACCCTAGATCCTAGCCACGGTACCATGTTTTGAACAGAGACATAACATAGGCATTTGGCTTAGAACCGTTTATTTTCGTTCGTACCTTTGATCAAAGCACGCATGAGCCGAGCTCTTCTTTCTGTTCGTTTCAAAGTCTTGTCGTTGTACTGTGTTCAACATCTCTGACGTGTCGGTATAGAAATCCGATATAACATATAGTGGATTTCTCACGACGTATATGTCGACGATGGTGGGCCAAGCGCAAACTTCACACGTGTTAGGTCCGTAAAACTGGTAAAGGATCGCCCCGCGACAATATGGTGACAATGATAGACGGTGATTCAAACGCAGAGCAGCTCTGTACTAAAAGTTCTCTAGAGGGTCTGGGCCAGGGGGGCGCCCCTAGGAGAACGCTAGGGGCTGCCAAGAATCGCCGAGGCATTGCTAGAGAGCCGTTCCCACAGCCGTGCTACACATGTCGGTCGTAAGGGCCAGATGAATAGCGAGTTTCCGATGTGTAAGCAGCGCGGCATCTGTCAAAAGCGCTCATGATCTTGTTCAAGGCGTCTTCGCCAGCAGTATATCAAGGCCATAATGACTCTGTGATCTTGTGTGCTATCACCCGGACAAGCGCTCGTATATATTAAACACACTTCCTTATAAATTCGCGGTAAAAGTTTGCAATGCCAAGAAACTGTAGCAGCAATGCTATGGTGGCTGGTCTTGGGAAGCGGACTACAGCTTGTACTTTTGAAGGAAGTGGGCGAATGCCACTCGAGTCAAGGTGATGACCGTGAAACTCGGAGATTAAAACAGTGAACTCACACTACGAGACGTTCATGACATTGCCGTGTTCAGACAACCTTTGGAGGAAAAGGCTGGGATGTAAATGCTCAGCGACGAAAAAACTTGCTACCAACAGACCATCCACGTAGGCGAAAACGAAGGGCGGGCCACGAATGCCTGAATCAATAACACGTTGGAATGACTGGGCGTCGTTTCGGTGACTAAACGGCAACCACAAAAATTCGATGTGGCCGAATGGTGTCATGATAGTCATCTTCGGTATATTTTCTCAGCCACGTGGACTTGGTAGTGCGCTCGTGCAATTTTAATTTGTGAGAAGATATGGGTGCGTGCCAAGCATCGGTGAAATCGCGAATGTTGGGCAAGGGATACTGGTCTGGGATCGTCTTGGTTTTCATACTACAAAGTCAGCGTATGGCATCCAGCCTCCGTTCTTTTCTACAGCGCAGCTGCATATGGCTAGGTTCTGGCGGATCGTGTCCGCGTACAAAACGACGCGTAGAACAACAAAGTGGGCCGATCCTGGTGACAGCGCAAAAGAGGTCCAAGCTCAATGGCACATAGTTCTGTGGGCTCGGAGGTTATATACTAGAACTTCTTGAGTGGTAGCCGCTGCGGCCGCCTACGAGTGCGAGTGCCCCACCGGCGGCCATATTGCCGATGGCAAAAGAAGGCGGGCCTATAGCGTATCGACAGCTTTATCGGCGAGGAGGAACGTAGCACTCGAACCAGCGCGCCGCGCCACCCTCCTCTTCGCACTGTTATGTGCGGATCACGGTTTCTGTAATTGCTGTGGTGTCAGATGACTCGGGGTTAACGGGCTTGTACTGCGCTGTATTCGGCTGAAAACAGAAGTTTCGGAAGCAAACGTGAAGGCCGACTTCGCAGACTCCGCCGCTGCGGTTTCAGACAAGCGTCTGCTTTGGATTGCCAGCCTAAACAAACAGGACTTCACGCCATCAGCGTCGTCGCGTGTATGTTCTAAAGATTTTGTTTCCAGTGAACGCACGGCGACGATCCCGATTCCCATGATCAAACTCGGATATGAAGGGAAAGTGCGCATTCGAGTCGGTCAACTAGTCGAATGGACGAAGTCGACTATTTCTTCGTGCACGCACGTTGAAATCCGTGCACGCAACCAAACTTCTCATGGAAGTTGGCCGGGGAAGTATTATGAAAACAACACGTGCCGTCGAAGAAAATCAAGCTGTATTGTTTTTAGTAATGTAACGAAAGCCATTCCTGCCCTGTGCCTGCCCCCCTAGTTCGCATCGCTTCCCGTGCTTACGAATCTAGCCGACAAGCTGTCTGGCCGACGTGGCGCACCGCGCGATGTATTACTTCAGAGATTAAAATTGCTGTTGCAGAGACTAGTTTGTTCGTTTCTTTAGTTCTCATTAGTCGGCGAGGTACCCTTGCTCAGGCACCAGTCGATACCGAACAGGGCACACATTCTTTCAACGCGTCGCGTGCGTCTGGTTTATCGGGGGACATACGCCACCGCTGTCGCCAGGTCGTATTATCGAGTACTTTGTGTTAACGGCGCTCCTGGTCGAGTTATCGTACAGCTTTTTAATTCAAGTGTCGGGGTGCCAGGTAAACAGCATTTAACACCGCAAACATTTAGGAACGGGAGAACTACCAAAACTTGCTTCCTCGGTGCTTCGCTAGTTACCTGCATTGGGATTCACGCTGGTGCGGAATACGGCATGACACACGGAGACACGTCTGATTGTTGTCACCTGATAAATCTGTCACTTCTATGTTTATCGTTGGCCTTAAAAGAAGGTCGAGGCTAGACACACAATTATAACACGTTGCTGCGATGTTACGTGTGAACGATGTTCTGTCGATCGCCTCCTATTTTGATCGTGGGTAGAGCTGTGGCAGCTCCTTATGGCTCGGCGACGTTTAATATTGCGACTATTGTGAAGCTCAACGCGTAGCAACGACATGCTAAGAACTTTCCCAATCACAAAAACAAGTTGAGTCCTCTCAGGCAAACGCGAAAACTTGTAACTCGTCGTCAACGCACGTCCGCTGTACACCTTCCACTGTGATGCCACATACCAGCATGGCGGCGTAATGCCCTAGACGATAGACTGCGCTGTGATCACAAAAATGAATCGGTCTATAGGCGGCCACGGAATAGGCGCGGCACTCGAGTGTATTTTCGGTTCCCCTATCAAAAATTGAACAAACAATATTTGTTTACCTTACATAAATAAATATAAAATAAATGATAGGATTTCACACGAGTTTATCTTGTCAGGAGGCGTTCCGCCTACTTAGAGACGAAACATAAGTAAGATACCGTACGGCGATGAGAGACTAGTCCTAGCACTAGACCTCAAAGTAGCCTTCGACAACGCCTCTCATGCAGCAATATTGGAGGAACTCGAACTCGCGGGTTGTGGTGAGCGCCCATACAATTACTTCAGAACGTTTCTTAACAACCACGAGGAGAGCGTCAGTATTGGCCAATTCACAACGGATACATTTCAAATACCTAACAAAGGAGCGATAAAATATCTTCCGCTCTTCAACATGGCGATGTGCAATTGCCTCGTGCGTGATCTGGATCGGATACCCAACCTAGGTTACACGCTCTACGCGGACGACATCACGCTGTGGAAGAGCAGAGGTTCGCTAGGGAATAAAGAATATACGTTATAAAGCGCAGTTTTAGCGGTGGGCAAATTTTCCTGTTGGAGCAGGCTGAAGTGCGCGCCCGAAAAGTTGAGGTCATCCGGATACACGGGAAAGGCTCTAAATCCAGAGGGTCTATTAACATCGTGGTTGAGGGCCAATCAGTCCGAGAGGAACCCACGATGCGATTCCTGGGTGTCTGGCTAAAGAGCGATGGAAGAACAGTACATACACTTAAAAAGCTCAAATCCACAACCAACAACATAGCCGAAATGATGCGTCACGTGACGTATCGAAAGGTGGGAAGGCGAGAAGTCGATACCCTAAGGCTCGTACAGAACTTAGTGGTTAGTAGAATAACGTATGGCTTACCGTATTAAATCCTGAACAAGGAGGAGGAAAGGCAGGCCTACACGATAATCCGAACCGCTTTCAAGGCTGCTCTGGGCCTGCCTAAATGCACCTACACGGAGGGCATGTTAGCTTTGGGAGAGCACAATACTTTCGACAAACTAAGGCAGGGCCGGTATTTTGTATCAATGCCTTTCCGATGGTAATGCCTTTTCGCGCTTGGTCAGTGCTCAGAGCGACGATCCACTCACGTTATCAACGGGATCAGACGGCCGTGAGCGGTGGATGATAAGACTAGTACAGAATAAAGCATAACGCCTCGCTACAACATACCGCCCCAGGTCACTCTGATGCTACAGAGGAATGCCTCAGCTTCACTAAAACTGGAAGGGCAATGTTGACTAGACTCAATATCACAGCATACCCTATTTATCTCACCGAACAGGCCGTACCTCTTCCTCCTTCGGTGATACCTGAAATTACAGTGGCTCCAATTCTCAACAACATGCATCCAGAGTACAATAAGGAAAGGCGCAAAGCACGCGCAACACACATTCAATCAATGTACTCTAATACCCAATAGTACAACACGTACTACACGGATGGAGCTGCGTATTCAGAGGCAGAAGGGCAGCGCTATCAAAGGAGGTACGCCATGGCAGTGATGAACGTGTTCTACCATGCAGCAGCAAAGAGCCGCATCAGCCACGGTAGGATCCCCCACCTCGGCCGAAATTTTAGCAGTGGCCATCACACTCGCTCACGCGGAGTGTTCGCAAAGGGACTCGGCCGTGGTCATGGACTCCAAGGAGACATGTCGCATGTTACTTAAGGGGCACGTGCCTGCGGCAAGCAACGCGATAATCCCCAAATCCTTCAACCACTCTCATCGCCTACGCTGGTGCCCGGGCCAGGTAGGGTTACAGAGGAATGAAAAGGTTAACGTGTTAGCTCGAGGGTTTAGTATCCGAGCCACTGCATCCTCTTCTAACCCCAACCACTTGCACTATCCCTCACAAAATCCCACAAATTAAAGACATCCTTGCTCATCAGCGCGGAGTCCGCTGAAAATACCCGCCGCCACGCCCACAACTTAGCGGGGAAGAGGCCGCCGATTGGCGTAAAATACAGACCGGGGTATGCCCGCATGCTAAATTGCTAAACGCCATGTATCCCACTCGTTTTTAGGGCCAACTGCCTACCCTAATACATGTAACCTGAGATAATATCTCCAATGTGATGGTCATGGACGCTTACAAGCCCATTTTCGAGGCTTTTTGTCCACGGCTCACAACATCATGGTCTTCTGAAGTGGAAAAATAAAATTAAATGTAAAAATCTTTGTTTTGATTTTTGAGTGCTTTCTGACGTTTTGTTCCACCATGGAATGCGACGCTTATTAGCTAGTCCGTTATTTCGTTTAATACAATTCGTACCACCATCAATAATAAAACATGTTAGATATACCACAGCGTCGCCTACATTTAAAACAGCAGTGTCATCTTGGTCTAAATATGGTGGTGAACATCCATCTTTACTGGAAAAAAATTGATGAAAAATTCAGAACTTCTTCCGCGCGCTCCCTATTTTGGGGGTGACCGGGTAACGCGGAGAAAGAACAAGCCATGAAAATAGTATTGTTTCGGTGGGGAGGCCAACCATGCACCTACCATGGAGCCCAACAGTGGGGCGCTGCAGGAGCTGTAACCAAGGGTGCAACAAACGACAGCTGCACATTTCCGCTATAACGAAATATGTGTAGCGCCCACCGACGCTGCTAAGCGGGAACGCTAAGGTCAGCGCTCTCGGCCGGCGCCTTGGGGCCGGCTGCGACTGACGAGAAAAATAAAGTTGGGCGGCGCGCGCCAGCGGCGCAAGCACGGCACGCGCTAGTCCGTTCTGAAAGCCTGCTGAGCTGGTCCTCTTGTTCTGGCGCTCCGCTGCGACCCCTCGGTTCTCGACAGTGTTGACTCCGGCCTAAGAGATGACCGACCCCAGCAACCTCTCGCATTGAGGTAACCTTCCGCCTGACGCTACCTCGTGCCCATGTGACGTCGCAGCTCTACAGCTCCGCCTGCCCACGTTCTGGCGCCACAACCCGCAGGTTTGGTTCGCCCAGGTCGAAGCCACCTTCGATCTGCACCACATCACCTCGGAGACTTCGCGGTTTCGCCACTTACTTTGCAACCTGTCTCCTGAGGTGGCTCAGGAAGTGGCGGACGTTATCGCTGCACCTTTGAGTGATGCCCCATACCAGAAACTGAAGCAGAGAATTTTAGAACGTACCACGCCGTCTGAGAGCGCGCGCATCCAGCAGCTGCTTACCTCCGAGGACCTTGGAGATCGCCGCCCTTCCCAGCTGCTCAACTGCATGCGACAGCTCCTGGGCACAAGCAACGTCGACTCGAACAGTGCGCTGTTGAGGGAGCTCTTCCTGCAGCGCTTACCACAGTCCACCCGCCTTGTCTTGGCCGCTACAGAGGACTTGACCCTCAACCGCCTCGCCCAGCTCGCTGATCGAATCCACGACGCGACTTCTCCTTCAGTCGCCGCCCTCTCTTCGACGCCACAGTCCTCAACCATGGCCCGCTTAGAGTCCCGGATCGACCAGCTCGCCGTTTCCATCGACGCCCTTCGGACGTCCTCCCATGACCAGCGCGGCTCCACCTCAAGTCCCAGCCGCCGTCCTTCTTCCCCGACCAGCCGCCGCTCGCGCAGTCCTCGACGCTCGCCTATCTTCTGGTACCATCGCACTTTCCAACACCGCGCCCGTCAGTGCAAGTCCCCATGCGAATGGTCGGGAAACGCACTGCGAGATCACTGACGGCGGCATGTGACCTCGCCTTACAACCCGGCCGCCTTTTCATAGTCATGGATCGCATTTCCGGCCTGCGGTTCCTTGTAGACACGGGTGCCGAGGTCAGTGTACTGCCGTCCTCCAAGCGTGACCGCGCTCCTAAGTCACCTCGACCTACACTCCGCGCGGCAAACTCTACTTCCTTTGCCACGTATGGTCTGCGGTCCCTCACTCTCGACCTAGGCCTGCGGCGCACATTCCGGTGGGTCTTCATCGTAGCCGACGTCCATCAGCCTATCCTCGGTTCCGACTTGCTGACTCATTTCGACCTTGACGTCAGCATGCGCCGCCATCGCCTGATTGACAGCAAGACGCGCCTCTCGATCTCTGGCGTTCTGTCGGCTGTCGCTCCCACCGGCATCTGCACGCTGATCCCGACATGCCCGTATGCTCGTATCCTCGAGACTTCCCTGAGGTGACAAGGCCCTGCAATTTAAACCAGCCTCCCAAGCACAGCGTCACCCACCACATTGTCACGTGTGGTCCACCTGTCGCAGCCCGTCCGCGCCGCCTCTTCGGTGAGCGTCTGGACATTGCTAAACGGGAATTCGAGCACACGCTCCAGCTAGGTATTATTCGCCCGTCGTGCAGCAGTTGGGCCTCCCCGCTTCATCTGGTGCCCAAGAAAGAAACGGGTGACTGGCATCTGTGCGGTGACTACCGGGTGCTCAACGCTCACACGGTCCACGAAAGCTACCCCCTTCCACACATCCAAGATTTTACAGGCCATTTGGAGGGATGCAAAATCTTTAGTAAGGTGGACCTTGTCAAGACCTATCACCAAATTCCCGTTGAGCCGGCCGATATCCCGAAGACAGCCATTACTACACCCTTCGGCCTGTTTCTGTATGTGCGCATGCCCTTTGGGTTACGCAACGCAGCTCAAACGTTCCAATGATTCATTGCCGAGGTAACGCGCGGCCTCCCGGCTGTATTTGCCTACATCGACGACATTCTCGTCGCGAGTCCCAATCCACAAGATCATGAGCGTCACCTCCGGGAACTCTTTCAACGCCTTGAACAATTTGGCCTGGTTGTCAACCCCCAGAAATGCGTATTTGGATCTTCCGAGCTCGAGTTTCTGGGCCACCACATCTCGGAGCAGAGAATTCGTCCGTTGCCCTCTCACGTCCAGGCTGTGAAAGACTTCCCAGCACCCACTACCCTACGCCAGCTGCGTGAGTTCCTCGGCCTAGTGAATTTCTCCCGACGTTTCATTCCGCACTGCGCTGAGCTTCTACACCCACTGACTAACCTTCTTCGCACGACCAAGGGCTCCTCATCTGCGATTTCCTGGTCTCCCGAAGCTGACGCTGCTTTCAGGGCTGCTAAACACGCCGTTGACGATGCGGTATTTCTCGTACACCCGAGAACTAACGTGCCAACCCGCATCATGGTGGATTCTTCCAGTGTGGCCATCGGCGCTGTTCTCCAGCAGAAAATCCACTCCGAGTGGCGCCCATCGGGTTTCTTCTCTCGGAAGCTCCAACCTGCCGAGACTCGCTACAGCGTTTTTGGCTGCGAGCTGCTCGCCATCTACTCCACCATCCAGCCCTTTCGGCACTTCTTGGAGGGCCAGCCATTTTATATTCTAACCGATCATACGCCTCTGGTGTATGTCTTCCGTACAAACTCTTCCAAGTACGTCGCACGTGAAGTTCGTCAACTGGCCTATATATCGGAGTTCACCACGGATATCCGGCACATCAATGGCACCGACAACGAGGCAGCTGACGCACTTTCACGCATCACCACCCTCGGCACTTCTACATCGACTGTGGATTGGGAGGGTCTAGCTCGTGCGCAGATGGAAGACCCCGAGCTGCAAGCGCTGCGTTACCATCCCCGTTCCCTCCGTCTACAACTCGTTCCTCACCCGTTTGTGCCTCGCTCCCTCTGGTGCGACATGTCCGCGGCTACACCTCGCCCCTTCATTCCGACTGCCTTCCGTCGTGCGGTGTTCCAATCACTTCATGACATCTTCCATCCCAGCGTCCGAGCCACGCCGCGCCTCGTTACACCGCGGTATGTCTGGCCAAGCATCAACACCGATGTTCGCCAGTGGGCCCGCTCGTGCCTCGCATGCCAGACCGCCAAAGTGACCCGCCACACTAAGACTCCCGCACAGTCGTTCTTGCCCCCTGGCTGCCGTTTTGACCACGTCCATCTTGATTTGGTGGGACCACTTCCTCACTCTCACGACTGTCGCTACATTCTCACAGTAATCGACCACTGCACCCGTTGGCCCGAAGCCATGCCCATTCCGGACATCACTGCGGAAACGGTCACCAAAGCCTTCGTTTCAGCATGGGTTTCCCGCTTCGGCTGCCCCAGCATCGTGACAACTGATCGCGGCCGGCAATTTCACTGCACACTCTTCACTTCACTCAACCGCCTGCTTGGCACTAAGCACAGCCGTACCACTGCATATCATCCCTGTGCCAACGGCATGGTTGAGCGGCTCCATCGCCACCTCAAGGCTGCATGCACTCACTGCGCGCCTGGATCGAGAGCACTGGGTCGACCACCTTCCTATGGTGCTTCTCGGCCTACGTGCCCTCCTTCGTCGCGACTTTGGCTGTTCAGCGGCCGAACTCGTCTACGGTGCACACCTGCGGCTTCCTGGCGACTTGTTCATTTCTTCGGCCTCCTCGCCCCAGCCGCTACAGTACCTCCAACGCCTACAGGACTGCATTCAGCACCTGCGCCCCGTACCACCTCGGTCATCGGACCACAGCATCTTTGTGCACCCGGACCTTGAGTCCTCGTCCCACGTCTTCCTCCGACGAGACGCTATCAAGGCACCTCTTACACCCTCCTACGACGGACCATACCGTGTCCTCCACAAGACGCAGAAGTCCGCCACCATCCTATTGAATGGCCGCGAAGAAGTCGTTTCGCTGGACCGCCTCAAACCAGCCGACGTCGAAACGCCTCCCAAGGAGCTCCCCGCGGATGTCGCTGGCGCACCCGTCGATATGCTTGACACCAAGACAGCCTCATCTCTGCCTCGTTGATGAGTACATTTCGCCGTTTCGTCTAGGCGGGGGGCCCTGTAGCGCCCACCGACGCTGCTAAGCGGGAACGCTAAGGTCTGCGCTCTCGGCCGGCGCCTTGGGACCGGCTGCGACTGACGAGAAAAATAAAGTTGGGCGGCGCGTGCCAGCGGCGCAAGCACGGCACGCGCTAGTCCGTTTTGAAAGCCTGCTGAGCTGGTCCTCTTGTTCTGGCGCTCCGCTGCGACCCCTCGGTTCCCGACATATGTATAACCAAGAGTGATTATGAAACACAAGATTAACCCTAGCTGCCAGTAAAAATGGAAGTGACAGGAAGTGAGCAAAAGCAAGCAAAGACTGAAAATGATAGAGAAGACGAAGCGTTGAGCGGGGGACAGGAAAAGGCAACTACTGGTTTCCGCCGGGGGGGGGGGGGGGGAGCAGACCGGGGGTTCCACCTACCTGAAACCGTGGCCAAATAGGTGCGTTGCTTCCACCGAGGGGCCTCAGAGGTCCAAACACCCGTGCATCGGCTAAGCCCCAGAATCCCCTTTTGCCCTGACATGGCTAAGCCACGCACGGTTCAGCTCCGAGAGGGTCAAACCCCCTGCGCTCGGGTCTGTGGCGCAGGTAGTGATATTTCATATAAACAAGCCAGTCTAAGTATGGTCGTGATTCAAAAAAATCTAGCTGTTGAAAATGCACCTGTGGGATTTTTATGCAAAGTTAGAAAATTGAAAAGGTGTACCATAAACAATGTCCACGTGAAATATAAGATGCATTTGGCATTGTTCAGAGTGAAAAATCGGCTATGTCGGTACCCCTGGTGTCACTTCATTTACAGAACCACAACTATGTTAGAAATTGAGGTTACAGTCTACTTTAGGATTACTGACGTTTTTTTGCATTGCTGCCAAAACCTTGCTTTTATTCAAGATGCAACAGGCTTGAAGTTTGTTTTTTTATTTTGCTCTTACATTTGGCCTGTCGCAGAGCCCTTGGTGATCTGCAGTACTTGGTGATATTGCAGTTCTTTGTGCGTAATAAATAATCAAAATGTAGTAAATTTGCATTTTACCTTTATGCTTTATAGGTATAGCAAAATATCGATTAGATACGTAAATACAAGGAAACGCTAAAACATGGCCCTAAAGAAAGGCATAAACTGTAATAGCTGGAAATGTTGCTAAAATCCAAAGACGCAAATACGATGCCAAGCCCAGGGACGGCGCCATTCCAGTATTCCCTCGTGGTTTCATGACTAGCCAGAATTTGGGCGGTACTCGAACAAAAGATGACAGTTCATGTACAGGAGTAACACCGGTGAAAGACGGAAAGGGGTCACCAATGATTACACGCTGGTTCACAGCCGGTTGCCTTGTTTCCAAGACTGTCCTCGCATTAAGACCTTTACCCGGTCTGTGTAACGTTCCGCATTCTTGGGTGCTCCTTCTCGCACTTAATACACCCATTTTCCAAGGATTCTACCTTGAGTTCAGTAGCACAGTGTGAGTGCAATCTAGAAGGAATTATCAAAGTACTAGCCCGCATCTATAAGCACCAAATTGTTTTAATCATCTCACAAATGAAATGCCTAACGTGTACACAATGTAGGTAAACAAAACAGACACAATTCACCTGCCTCGAGGTAAAGAAGGTATATGATGTGGGCACTACGGCAGACCATAACAATTAGTTTCACCATTCTTACCGGAAACGTAAATTATATAGACAAAAAAAAACGAAAGAGAGCCGCATAAAACGAATTCAAGCAAGCCCATATATTTCAAGTGATTCACCAGACAACACGTCTAATGTAATAACAAGTGCTAGTGTAACAAGGATGGGTTCGAATATACTTTAAGAAAATTTGTGGATCTAGGATATGACCTCGGTAGATCGAGTGACACCAGTCATTTGATCCTATGTATAGGGCTTATTCACGACTTCTCTTCAATGTGGCTGTGACCAAGCGGGTGCCTAAGTCGTGAGCAGGATCCTGCATCCTAAACGCGCTCAATTCAGCATAGTGGTACGATACGACGCCACAATCCAAGCGTGGTCGTACGAGGCATTGTACAAGATTGTTAGACACTTCCTATCACGGCACCATGCTCTGTGTGGCAGATGTTTTGGCATGCTTGAGGTTTGTGTACCTCAATGTTAAATGCCTCAAGGCAACGACGTCAAGGCTAAATGCCTTGCAGTCGTTGGTGGGGAGGTTGAAGCATAGTTTCTAGTTAAATATGGCACCAAAAGCGTGCGCTCTATGTTCAAAGGCAAGCACTGCCCGAGGAGTTTGACTTTAGGGTCTTGAAACAATTGAGTCTCTCTGCTTTGTAAAGAAGGATACCGGAGCTTTTCTATGGACTAGACGTAAACGCAATCTCATTAGCTCGTTTTCTTGAACGTATTTCTTGAAGCTAATTACACCAACCTGCGGTGCTCCCATTTTCTAGATAAATGGTCGGGATAGAACATTACCGATGTAGACACGGAAAGCTTGGTTTCATAAGTAGCTCTCAAACACGTTTAACATGATTCCACGGAAACCCCTTCCCGGAGTTAACCAGTTTACGATGGGGAACACCGATTTGATCATAAACTCTAAGAGCAATTTTCCTCATTTTGTTGGTGTGTTACATTTTGCCTATTTCCGTTGTGTAACGGTTACACATTTCTGCACTTTATTTCACTTGGATATTACGGCGTGACTGACTTTGGTCAGTAAGTATAACTTCTGTTTTAATTGGTGATGACGGTATTTGCAACAAAAAAGTAAAAGTAAACTATGTCAGCTTTATCTATAGGAAGTATTAGCACAGACCACATATTTCCACACTGCAGCAGAGTGAGATAGACAAATTTTTCATCAATGAAATAGAGTTCGAAGCAGCAATATTCAGAAAGACTATGCCAGTAACCTTTTATACTTTCAAGCAAAATTTATTGGCATACTGTTTATTTCTCAGAAATCTACTTTGGGCACGTTTGTAAAATGCCAGCTTGCGAAACACTGATGTATTTTTTGCCGGCTTTGAGAGATTACCTAGACTGCGGCACTTCCTGTATATAACCTAAGTGAATAAATTTTACGTCTTTGGTATTGATCACATTCAATTACATTATTTAAAAATGTACATAACACAAAATAGACATTTGAAATTGTTATTGCTTAATCGCAGTAAACATACGTATAAAATATAACACACTTTCCATTGCCTCCAGCAGAGAAAGATGTGTTGCGCTATAAACAAGTTTAAACACCTGCACCTTGAGACATAAATAACAATTCTGCTTCAAATATATTTTGCGTTGTAAGGTGTTGCGAAACAACCTCTTTTGAAATGTACAAATGCCAATGGAACTGCGCATTTCGCCACGCAGTAGTGAAACAATAACCAAAAAGCCATCTTCCATAATATGGGAACCGCACCGACCAGAATAGTGACAGTTAAAATATATTTTCTCTGCAGTAGGAAACATGTGACAATGGGCTCTAGTGGAAACAATACTGCGCTAAGCAGGCCTCTACAATGCGTGTTCGAGGGTGGCCTCAGAATATACTGCCCAAGCGCCGCGATGACATAGTCACAAAGGCACCACAATATTATCTCTTTTCTCTGGACGCTGACGCCTGCACAGTCGACAAAGACACAAAGAAAACGAACACCTAAAACAAGATTTGGACTTGCAACAAGCTTTCATTTCACCTGATTTATTTCAAGAATATATGGGAGAAATCGTGACGCAAAAAAAAATTGTAGGGAAGCAACCAATGCGTTTCAGCATTCGCAAAGCGTTATAGCATATAGCACAATTTCGTAAAGTAAAGCAATATCTTCAAACATTCACGTTTACTCAAAGAATGCATGTTTTTTCAGATGTTCTAATGTACCTTCTCGCTCAATGAAGTGCTATCAATTAATGGTATGGTGTCTCCACTTAGCTAGTCACCTATTCTGTAGCTAAAGCCAAAAATAAATGTATTTGCTCTATAAACACTGCCGTTACTGGCAGTGTGTCTCAAAGGCACACGGCCTATTAGACGAAGTGTGGTTGTACAAGCGAGCAAGACTCCTCAATTTGTGGATGCCGAACTAAGTTGTCATACATGATATCATGTGCGTGTGGCCATGTTTACACTGGGAAAGCGGGTAGATAATGTATTATTAGGGTTCGAAAGAACATCTGTATTCCTCTCGTAGTCTCGAAATGGTAAGCCAAATGAAGCCAAACATTGTGGTTTAAGACAAGCTTTTATCTGGGAAGTAGACATATTGCATATTGAAAAAAAAAACACTGTAGAAACACTGCAGAAAAACTGACAGTAAACAAATAATCTACAGTTCAAAAGAAGCGAATATCTTGCCATAAAGTGTTAATAAACACCGCAAAAAATAAGCAAGTGTTACAGGTTTGTAAAACACGAAGGCGGAAGCCTGATTCCGTTGGAGCGCAGAACAGAACTCACCGAAATCGCAGGACTTACTGGTAGTGGACCAGTGTCTTCAGTGCCTTCGCAGAGGTATACGGACAGCATGAGAACGCTGGCAGTCGGAGCCAGCTGGGGAAAAAGACGACCGAACGCGCGAGCTGTGGCACTAGCGCGAGGTGCCGTATGGAAACGCTGGCATGATGGGTGGTGTCAGAGGCAGCTGTGGAAGAAGACGACGAATGCGCGAGCACTGACACGAGCGCGTCTCTGTCACCACTTGACGCAGTATGCATAAGTATGCTTGGCCATAAGCCAGCACCATGGAGCAGCCGTGGCGTCAGGGAAGCGTGCTCGTCTCGCACCGCGGAGGCCCGGCCTCGATTTCCACCCAGACCGAAATCTACCTTACTTTCTTTACAAAGCCACGAATTTACTTTGTTTACAGGAGCACCCCTCAAAAGTGTGACGTCAGTCCGAGCATTTTCTGACATGTTATTATTCCTCTTTGCGGCATTGGACATTTTTTGTCACGGCACAGTTCCGCCAAGGTCATCGAAAGGTCACCGCCAAGGGCACCGCCAACATCGACACCTAAATATTTCGTCGTAATAAAGCCTCGGTATTTACAAGGAGTTCGTTGACGTTGTCATGTGTAATAAAGCCTCGGTATTTACAAGGAGTTCGTTGACGTTGTCATGTGGGGTCATCGTCACTTACCGACGTCGTGTCGTACGACTCGCCGTTGCATCTAGCGTACTGGCATCGGCGCCTCCCACCTCAGCTCGGCTGGGCTTGCGCAAAGGTGGGGACTGTTGCACCTGAATTACTTGGTTCTCTCCGCTACACACACCCAAGCCAATACCATACTCACACCTGACTAAGTATTCTAATGATGGCATTTGTTAGGCTGCCTTTCATGGCAGACCAGAATTTATAACCTCAAGAAAAAAACTCAATCCTGAAATCAGATAAATATTTATCGTCAAAGAATGCGATAACAACTGTGTTAGCAACACAACACTGCCATTATTTAACAATATTATGATTTTTACTGCACGACTGTTTCTTTTTTCCAAACCTATGGTATGTCCTTTACACTGGGAATTCAAAAATGAAATAGACTTGTGTACATTCTGCAGTTTTTTTCTTTCACAATTCTATTTACTTGTGGTTTTCTTGAAATTAAAAATTATTTACGAGTTGGCTCTGCATTCACGCGTTCTCTTCTTCGTGCCCCTGTCAATTGTGTGCCGCTGATATTTAGAAGAAAACAAATATATACCACCTCGTCCAATTTTTATTCTGTTACAGGCATCTGTTCCAGCAAGGGCAAAAATGCAAGTGATGGTGTTTTTGGCAAGTACAAGTCTAACTCAGATTGCAGATTAGAAACTACTATGCCCTGAAAATACGCCGACGTTGCAAAGTAGCATAGAGAAGAACTTTAGTGGATGCAATTTTGACACCTTTGTTTGTGTAAATAAAGGTGGATGAATTGCTAATAGACTAAAATGCTTATCAATTTGTCTTGCGGTGCATGGATATTTACATCTCATCATAGTGTCTTGTGCGAATTTACTACGCCCTCAGCAAGCCCTTTTTTTAGCTATAAGCTAAGCACACTTGGCATTGTAAGCCTATGTCATCTGCACAATAAGTGCAATGCTTTTCAAAGCGCCATGGAAGCTTAGCTTCGGCCATCAAATCGTATGCTAGGCAACTGCAAGACCGCAGCCTAATATAGACTGTATGATTTAGCCTTCAGTTGTAAATTTCTGAAAGGCTCCCCTCGGCAAAAGAAAGGCGTAAACAGGGATGGCAAACCTAAACCATGCGCAAACAGCTAATTGTTGCCGGTGTTTACACGTAGTTCCTAACCTATTCCGTAACCAAAGTCAGCAATAATTTCTTTAAAATTGCGGAGTAGCAGCCAAAAACTGTGCGTCGTAGTTTCTTTACAATATACCCTACCCAAATTTAACAGCTCTTAAGATTATTGAATTGCCTCAAAAATTGAGCCAACAACTTTCCCTGCTAATTGATACAACGAATTGCAAACTTAGAATATGAACCCAGTCAGCTTATGATGCGGCATAAAATGTGCTGCTCCTCCACATCATGGACAATGTTGTCATTTTCGTTTCTTCCTGCTTCTTGCTGTACCACCACAAGACCTGACAACTATCCAGTTCTTAACGTTTCATAATGATATTGATATAATTATATTCACCCTTCATCTTCTTCATCTGTATATATTCATTGACTACAATGTTTATGAAAGACAATGATTGCTTCCTCTGAGTCAATACCAGCGCCGGCCTTCACCACCCACTTTTTTCCGCCTCCGAGTCCCGAAATGCCCCGAAACTATCGTCTAAGGCGCTGGTCTATCTCCCTTCTCCGACGCTCGACATCGCCGCTGCAACCGGCCACACGCACCCATGATTGACGATCGGAGAACTTTGGAAAGACAGGCGTGTTGGGCGTGGAGGTGGTGTGGCAGGTCTCATTAAAATTTAACACTTAAAACACAAATTCCTACTTGCGCCTGCAAGTTGGAATACGCTTGGAATACAGGGATAATTGGAGAGTGCAGGGAGAGGCTTTCGTCCTGCAGTGCACATAAAATATAGGCTGGTGATGATGATGATGTTCACTTCTCACCCGCCGCGGTGGCTCAGTCAGCTAAGGCGTTGCGCAGCTGAACACGAGATCGCGGGATCGAATCCCGGCCACAGCGGACGTATTTCGATGGAGGCAAAATGCAAAAACGCCCGTGTGCTTGCGTTTTACTGCACGTTAAACAACCCCAGGTGATCAAAATTAATCCGGAGCCCTCCACTACGGCGTGTCTCATAATCAGAACTGGTTTTGGCACGTAAAACCCCCAAAAGAAGAAGAATGTTCACCTGTCTTCAAATTGCTTTGCGTGCTTTTTTTGACCCTGAAAAAGAAAAACCTGCAGTCTTCAGTGGCCCCTTCAGCAGAGTCTTTTATCAGCGGCGTGTGAAATGCACATGAATGTTGTGTGTCTGAGTATTGCTACTGTTTCCAGTAGGCAATGCTAACGACTCACGAAAAAAAAACCACCAAAAACTGTTCTAATAATTTACAACATTTATTAGGGATGGAAACATCACCGCATGCCTGCAGCGGTCATAAATAAAATAATTTACTACAGTAACCGAAGTGAGGCTAAGCCGGATTCACTCCCAATCAGAATCAATAGCCGCCATGCGCAGCAGCGCTTATACTCGCACTAAACGTAAAAAGAAGAAAAAAAGAAAGAGGCGTAGTGTCGCCCGAACGGCGAAGCATCGATTGCAATAGAAAATTAGTAGACAGCTATATGAAGTGAGGATAATAGCTTTATCGGCCGTATAAACTTGCAAACATTTGCTTACTAACTGAATTATCAAGCATGTTGTCAGCGTGCCAAAGCAAACACGAACACAGCACGCTCGATGACCTCTGACACTAACCGTCAAAACCCTGGCGTATGAAAGTGCGGCACCAGCAGCAGCAAGCAGTGATCTTCGTACTGTCTATCGCTTCAACGGAAACTGAGCGGCAAAAACACAGCGCGTACAAAGGTATTAGCCGTCTGCGGATCGCTTTCAAGATACCGCGCGCAGATTACCGCCAAAAGAAAGCGCGCGACCCGCGTATGTATTACTCCCCAGGCGCACGGACAGCCGCAGTCACAACAAGCTAACAGATACGCGCCGCGCTTGTCCCCCCCCCCCCCCCCCCCTTTTAAAGCGAAGCTTTGTACCTCTACCAGCCAAGGGTTCTGTCGTGTCCGTCGTTGTAAGCAAAAAACGATCCCGACGAACCACTAACAATTGCAGGTATAGGAGTATAGCTTACTTGAATTCAGGCATTCAGCGTACAACTAAGCACTCGTTTTCGCAAGAAAAACCACAAAAACAAGCTTCAAAGTGATGAGCCAACATGATGGATGATAAGGGCTGCGGGCAAACAACGGAAACAGGCTCGGCGCGGTCCGTAAGATTAGATTGCAGCTGTTGCAAAGCTTATGCAGCTGCTTGAAAGAGGGTTGACGTCATTCGAAACCCTTCCAGCCTAGTAACTGCTTCGGTTCATTTTCTAGACTACCCCACTATGGGGTAGTCTAGTAGTGTATATCACACCGATCATAAAGCAGTAGTGAACATTGTTTTGAAGTAAATAATAATAAAGACCGTGGTTAAAGTTACGTGGTAGTGTGTGAAATATCAAGTGCGCCGCAGTCACCGTGAGGGTGGCGTGAAAAGCTTCGCTTTCCAACCACCTTCACAGGGTGGATTGGCGGGCAATTTTTTTTTTCAAAGCGCACGCTTTATCGATAAAGTGACCGCGCGTTCAAGACTTGTACTCTGCGCATGCGCCACTGCCTTCTCCTCTGGGCCTTACAAGAACCCTAAGCTTAGCGCGCTGCCACTGCGCCGTCTATTGGGCAAGGCAGCAGCAAAACTGGCGACATGTTCAAACGATGTCTCTTCTTCGTGCAGTTAGTTACCGGCTTGGCTGCTTTCCCAGAGGGCACTACGAGGGCCTTCCTGGATGCATCACCGCTCACATGTCATCACGCGCTGATGTCTACGCATGCGCGCAGTGACTGCCCTATCTCCGCCCTGAAAGATAGTCATGGTCTGTTCGCCGCGGCATTCGACAGTTCGGCGGCAGCGCATTGAATCGTGCACACGCTAACGACAAATCTGCATCCTTTGCAGCCATCTCAAGAAGCGGCCGAGATAATCAGCGCTGCAGACAAGATCTGCTGCGCCCGTCAAGGCTCTACCACGTGACGAAGATAGCTGGGGGCGTTGCTGTACCTTCCTGACGGCCGACGGCTTAAATACGGTCCCCTTCAGCCCAGGCGTCCAGTTCGGCGGCAGCGCATTGAATCGTGCACACGCTAACGACAAATCTGCATCCTTTGCAGGTGAGAAATAGTGTCGATTTTCTTTGAAATCGTCTTTGCAACTCTGCGCTGCTGCCGAACACGTCTGTTGTCGTTGTCTTTTTTTTATGAAAGTGATTGGATTGATACTTGTGCTATTGTACAATGTCGCCGGGGAAAGGGAAGGAGGGGGAAAGTGATGTAGCAGCCTTATTTTCCGAATTTAAGCGGGAAATGCGTGCTGAACTCAGGGAACTGAAAAAGTCTGTTCAGCACTGCAGTGACACATGTGACGATGTCAAAGATGTGACTCAGGATCTAAAGGCACTAAGAGATGAATTAAAAAGCTTGGTCTCTGAGAATCAAAAACTAAAAGCTGAAAACAAACAGTTAACTCTGAAATTACAAGAGTTGGAACAGTATCAAAGAAGTAACAACCTTGAGATCAAAGGTGTTCCGGACGAGTGCGACCCTTTAGTAGCTGTTCGAAAAATCTGTGAACTAGTCAGTGAGCCAGTTGACGAGAGGGACATTGATATATGTCATAGAGTCCCAACTGCGAACTCAATAACCAAGAACATCGTTGTTCGTTTTGTGAGGCGTGCCAAGAGAGACTCGATACTAGCAAAGGCTAAGAAAATGAGAATTGGCGCAAAAGACGTTGGCTTGGTTGGTGATAACAGTCCAATTTTCGTGAATGAACATTTGACGCGCCACAACAAGCAGTTGCTTGGAGCAACAGTGGCAAAGAAGAAAGAGCTCAAATGGAAATTCGTGTGGACAGCAGGAGGCAAGGTCCTAGCAAGGAAAGACGAAGATAGTCGTGTCCTGCGAATCTCTTCTTCCGAGGATCTTGAAAAAATGAGCTAAAGACTGCATCAGCTAATTATAAGCTTGCTTTCTCTTTACCGTAGATGAGCACTTGTGATGTATACACATCAGAAAAATTTAACAACACATTTACGACCAAGAAATCTAACTTCTCTTTGATTCATTTCAACATTAGAAGTATAAAAAACAAGCTTGACAGCTTACAAATTTTCTTGGAGTCTCTCGTGCTGAGATTTGAAGTCATTGTTTTTACAGAAACTTGGCTGACTGTTACCGATGTTACACCCGTCATTAACAATTATACCTGCATACGCTTGGACCGCGTAGGGAAAAGAGGTGGGGGTGTGGCGGTATATATCAATCACAGTTATGCTTACAGCATCATTGAGGAGTACACAATTACAAACGTAAATGTTGAATGCTTAGTTATAAAAACATCTCAATTTCAGCTTGCTGCCATATATAGGCAACCAGCTGGTTCTAAACGTGACTTCTTAGACTTTCTTGAGCAATTGCTGCAGTTTTTTCAGGCAAACAAGTTACCTTTTTTCATTATTGGTGATATAAATATAAATACGGTCAGTAATGACCAGTACGCGATGAATTATAAGAGTCTGATTATGTCATACGGGTGTGAGAATTTGGTTTCGGTTCCCACACGCATTGGTCCTAAAACGGGTACAACCATAGACATCTGTGTTACGAATATCAGTGTATCAGAACTAATGGGTGGAGTGATAGTTAGTTACATAAGCGATCATCTGCCCGTGTTTTGTGTTACTGATCACTTCACACGCAGACAACATCTTGAAGTAAGCAAGTATCGAGTGATAAATGACAAATCACTCAAAAAATTCTTTTCTTTGGTCGAGGCAGTAAACTGGACTAGCGTGTATGACTGCAATGATCCTAATGATGCTTACGAGAACTTCTATAACAAGTTAAGAGTAAGTTATGATGAGGCGTTTCCTTTACAATGTGGCCGCAAAAATAAGAAAGCAATAAGAAAACCGTGGATTAACCCTGCACTATACAGAAGAATAAGAGAAAAAAACAAGATGTATCATACTTTCATTATTACGCGCGATGTAAACCTATTTAAGGAGTTCGAAAAGGTTCGAAATAAACTAACTTCAGATCTAAAGAAAGCAAAAGAAAATTATTATGAAAATTTGTTTCTTCGCCATCAAACTAATGTGAAAAAGATATGGGAAACAGTAAACAGATTGACAAACAGAAAAAATGCAACAACCAGCGTACAAGAGATTGAGATAAATGGAAATGCGATAACAGGGCAGCGTTTAGCTAACACCTTCAATGAGTATTTTATAGAATCAGGGCAGGCAGATAGCTCAATTATAGGCAGTCATCAACCAACCAGACATATCAGTTCTTTACCAAATTCGTTTGTTTTGTATCACGTCTCCCCGCAAGAGACTGAAGAGTTACTTAATAGAATGAAAAATGATGTCGCCGCTGGTTATGACGAATTTAGGGCTGAACCAGTAAAGTATGTTTCCAGCTTACTAAAAAATGTTCTCGCCCATATTATTAACTTAATGTTCGACACTGGTATCTTCCCTGACCAACTGAAAATAGCAAGGGTTGTTCCGATACACAAATCCGGAGATAAGAGCGCCCTTACAAATTATCGGCCAATATCGGTATTACCTGTTTTATCAAAAGTCTTTGAATGGGCAATTAATGATCGCATAGCAAAGTTCTTAGAGAAATATAATATCATATCTAGTTCGCAATTTGGATTTCAAAAACACAAGTCAACTGAACTAGCGCTACTTCGTGCAAAGGAGAAAATCATTCAAGGTATTGAAAATAAGGATTATACATTAGGGCTCTTTCTAGATTTGCGAAAAGCGTTTGATTCGGTTAATCATAGTACACTACTGCTAAAACTGCAATGTTATGGAATACGTGCCATGTCATTGAAATTAATAGCCAGCTATCTCGACAAACGCTTCCAATTTACAGATGTTAATAATTATTCCTCTACATCGTTAAATGTAACAAATGGAGTACCCCAAGGATCAGTATTAGGTCCTACCCTGTTTTTGTTATACATCAATGACATAACTCAGATTGACAACACCCTTGATATAGTAATGTTTGCGGACGATACAAGCATATTTTTTACTTCACGGACGAAACATGAACTACAAGAAAAGACTAATCATTATTTACAAAACCTATCCGAATGGCTAAATGATAATTGTCTACGATTAAATGCCTCTAAAACCAAGTACATCATTTTTTCTCCTCCAAATAAACGCGACCAACATGTCATGCATATTATGTATGGAACCGAGAGTATTCAGCAAACAACTGAGCAAAAATTCCTAGGCGTTTGGTTTCAAGAGTCTTTGTCATGGTCATGTCATGTGGACCATTTGGCAGTCGATATAGCTCGATCAATAGGATGCATTAGAAAGATTTCTACACTAATACCTCTTCGGCTCAAAAAAACTCTTTATTACACTTTAGTATATTCTAAGATTGCCTATTGTTCGCTAGTATGGGGTACCACCACTCAGCGCAACTATAATAGATTAATGGTACTACAAAAGCGCGTACTACGTATTTTTGAAAATTATGCAGGAGATATTCGTGACTTACGTACCAGCGAGTTATTTGTGAAACATAACCTGCTCATGGCCAATCAAGTTTATCTTCATAAATTAGTGCAGCATATACACGCCACAAACATATACAAAAACATTGATATGGTAGTTGAACATCAGTACGGGTTTAGGCAGTATAGGAGGAGGCTTCCGAAGATTAGGACAAATTACGGGAAACAATCGTTAACATATCAAGCTACACAGATTCTAAATAAACAGAAAGACATAATAAATTGGACAGATAGCCCCGGTAAACTTAAAAGGATGTATAAAATGTTTCTTGTCACAACAGCATGTGTACTGTAGACTGTTTTACATTAGTCCCTACTTTATTCATAGGATTTTTTTTTCTCTTTTTCTCTTTTGTACGCACAGTGTACTGGTGCATAATCATTCTTTAGATATTTGTAACACCATAAAAAGGCCTACTAGCTATCTAACACATGAATCCTGTGTGGACATTGTGTATATGTATATAACTATCTGCGTGATCTGTGTGCATATGTATGCATCTCATACTTGTTATTAGATGTACTATAATTCACTTTTTTTTTCCTTCGGCTGTACATTGAGTGCAACTGCAATTTTTATATAATGTGCACCTCATTGTGTACGTTATTGTACGAGTAAATGCTGTATGAACTGAACGGGGGCAGGGGCCTTGTCAGGCTGTTTCAGCCTTTAGTCTCTGTCTCCGCAGGAAATTCCCTGAAATAAAGTGATTTTGATTTTGATTTTTTTTGATACTGACTTCTGCTATCGGTGACGTCAGCCTGGATGACCCGCTATTCCGTGTCATGGCGCTGGCTCCGTTCTGTATAAAAGCCTCGCCGCAACTTCATTGCTTCAGTGGGCAAGGCAGCAGCAAAACTGGCGACACGTTCAAACGATGTCTCTTCTTCGTGCAGTTTGTCACCGGCTTGGCTGCTTTCCCAGAGGACACTACGAGGGCCTTCCTGGATGCATCACCGCTCACATGTCATCCCGCGCTGATGTCTACGCATGCGCGCAGTGACTGCCCTATCTCCGCCCTGAAAGATAGTCATGGTCTGTTCGCCGCGGCATTCGACAAGATACTGACTTCTGCTATCGGTGACGTCAGCCTGGATGACCCGCTATTCCGTGTCATGGCGCTGGCTCCGTTCTGTATAAAAGCCTCGCCGCAACTTCATTGCTTCAGTGGGCAAGGCAGCAGCAAAACTGGCGACACGTTCAAACGATGTCTCTTCTTCGTGCAGTTTGTCACCGGCTTGGCTGCTTTCCCAGAGGACACTACGAGGGCCTTCCTGGATGCATCACCGCTCACATGTCATCACGCGCTGATGTCTACGCATGCGCGCAGTGACTGCCCTATCTCCGCCCTGAAAGATAGTCATGGTCTGTTCGCCGCGGCATTCGACAAGATACTGACTTCTGCTATCGGTGACGTCAGCCTGGATGACCCGCTATTCCGTGTCATGGCGCTGGCTCCGTTCTGTATAAAAGCCTCGCCGCAACTTCATTGCTTCAGTGGGCAAGGCAGCAGCAAAACTGGCGACACGTTCAAACGATGTCTCTTCTTCGTGCAGTTTGTCACCGGCTTGGCTGCTTTCCCAGAGGACAATACGAGGGCCTTCCTGGATGCATCACCGCTCACATGTCATCACGCGCTGATGTATACGCATGCGCGTAGTGACTGCCCTATCTTCGCCCTGAAAGATAGTCATGGTCTGTTCGCCGCGGCATTCGACAAGATACTGACTTCTGCTATCGGTGACGTCAGCCTGGATGACCCGCTATTCCGTGTCATGGCGCTGGCTCCGTTCTGTACAAAAGCCTCGCCGCAACTTCATTGCTTCAGTGGGCAAGGCAGCAGCAAAACTGGTGACACGTTCAAACGATGTCTCTTCTTCGTGCAGGTATGTTACCTTAATAACGCTTATTGTATTCGGTCTTATAATCGCTTCTTATTGCTGATGCCTTGCCCACACGAATGTATTTCTAGGTGTATTTCTGTATGTGCTGATCTTGTTTACTACATGAACAGCCTCCTATTGAGCGACGATATTGAAACAAATCCGGGCCCTTCTAAACGCTCCGCCACTCAAACGGATGAATCTGGCTCTATGGTATCTGAAATGTTTGCTCAACTTCTTGCCGGGCAAAGTAAGATAGCACAGGACATAGCAGACATGCGAAAATCTATCGACGCACGCTTTCAGGCCATTGAAAAACGAATAGTTGATCTTGAGCAGCAGGTACCCTCGTTTAGCGCAGCACACTACGATAACCTACAGAGCCACATTCAGAAAATGTCATCCACTATTAGCACACTTCTTCCCAAATGATTATTTAGAAAATTGCTCCCGTCGGAACAAACTTATTCTTTATGGTCTAACAGAATCTGAGCATGACACTAATGAATCGCGGCAATTGCAAGTTCGAACATTTTTTACTGACGTACTCAAGCTTGATTTTCCCCAAATTGAGCGATTACATAGGCTTGGTAGACCTAGAGGTGGGAGACCTCGCCCCGTCATTATGAAACTCCTGGATTTTCGTGAAAAGATTAGTGCTCTGAAAAATGGATATAAACTAAAAAGCTTTCAGTGCCCCATATGCGATGAATTTTCTTCGAACATACGCTCCATCCGTAAAAAACTATGGGACGCTACAGCACCATTCCGTAACAATGGTTCAGTGGTACACCTCAGGTACGACCATGCGTTTGTTGACAATCAGCTCTACAATTGGGACGTTGTTTCCAACTCGCTTGTGAAAGCTCGAGCTGGTGTCACTCACCATCATTTACCGCGCTCCCAAGGGAACAATCCTTGACTTCACAATGTCATGCATGATAAACTCCGTATAATAAATCTTAACGCAAGAAGCCTATCTAACAAATATTCAAGCTTTTCCTCTTTGGTGGCATCACATTCCCCGCATGTTATCGGCGTCACTGAGACCTGGCTACATAGCGACATATATGACTGCGAGGTAACCCATCAGGATATAACGTCCTAAGAGTAGAGAGAAAAGAGGGCAGAGGTGGAGGCGTTGCTTTGTTTTGGCGCTCTGACCTCCAGTATTGTGTACTACAATCCCCACCTGAAATCAAGACGATTTGGTGTAAAGTGCACATTAATAAAACGAATGTAATCATTGGTGTGTTTTATCGACCTCCCAAATATACCTTGAATGAAATAACGATCCTTAACGCGTTCATCCAAGAGCGCGGTTTTGGCTCTTCAAATTTAATCTGCATGGGGGACTTTAATGTACCTAACACTTCGTGGGCTTCATTATCGGTAACAGTTGATAACACCCCTCTTTCTAGAGAGTTAATTGATTATTCACTATCCCTTGGGTTGAAACAAATTGTATCTGATCCTACTAGAGTCCACTATACTAGATCTGATTTTCTTAAATGCACCGCTCATTACAAGTGGCTTTGAGCGTGAGATCACTGACGGTATTTCCGATCACAAAGCTGTTATTGCTGCTATTAATCTTTCAGTTTCAAGGCGCCACTATGAATATACCAGTTTTTATGATTCATCATCATCGTCAGCCTATATTTATGTCCACTGCAGGACGAAGGCCTCTCCCTGCGATCTCCAATTACCCCTGTCTTCCGCTAGCGTATTCCAACTTGCGCCTACGAATTTCCTATCCTCATCATCCCACCTGACTTTCTGCCGTCCTCGACTGCGCTTCCCTTCTCTTGGTATCCATTCTGTAACCCTAATGGTCCACCGGTTATCCATCCCACGCATTACATGGCCTGCCCAGCTCCATTTCTTCCGCGTAATGTCAACTAGAATATCGTCTACCCCCGTTTGTTCTCTGATACACACCGCTCTCTTCCTGTCTCTTAACGTTACTCCTAAGATTTTTCGTTCCATTGCTCTTTGTGCGGTCCTTAACTTGTTCTCGAGCTTCTTTGTTAACCTCCAAGTTTCTGCCCCGTATGTTAGCACCGGTAGAATGCAATGATTGTACACTTTTCTTTTCAACGACAGTGGTAAGCTCCCAGTCAGGATTTGGCAATGCCTGCCGTATGCACTCCAACCCAATTTTATTCTTCTGTAAATTTCTTTCTCATGCTCAGGGTCCCCTGTGAGTAATTGACCTAGATAAACATATTCCTTTACAGACTCTAGAGGCTGACTGGCGATCCTGAATTCTTGTTCCCTTGCCAGGCTATTGAACATTATCTTTGTCTTCTTCATATTCATCTTCAACCCAATTCTTGCACTTTCTCGATGAAGTTCCTCAATCATTTGTTGTAATTCCTCTCCATTGTTGTTCAATAGGACAATGTCATCTGCAAACCGAAGGTTGCTGAGATATTCGCCATCGATCCTCACTCCTAATCCTTCCCAGTCTAAGAGCTTGAATAGTTCTTCTAAGCATGCAGTGAATAGCATTGGAGAGATTGTGTCTCCTTGCCTGACCCCTTTCTTGATAGGTATCTTTCTACTTTTCTTGTGGAGAGCAAAGGTAGCTGTGGAATCCCTGTAGATATTTGCCAAGATATTCACGTATGCCTCCTCCACTCCTTGATTACGCAATGCCTCTATGACTGCTGATATTTCTACTGAATCGAATGCCTTTTCATAATCTATGAAAGCCATATAGAGAGGTTGATTGTACTCCGAAGATTTCTCGATTACCTGATTGATGGCATGGATATGGTCCATCGTAGAATATCCCTTCCTGAAGCCAGCCTTTTCTCTTGGTTGACTGAAGTCAAGTGTTGTCCTGATTCTATTGGAAATTATCTTGGTGAATATTTTATACAATACTGAAAGCAAGATAATGGGTCTGAAATTCTTCAATTCTTTAACGTCTCCCTTCTTATGGATAAGTATAATGTTGGCGTTCTTCCAGCTCTCTGGTACACTTGAAGTTGTGAGGCATTGCGTATAAAGGGCCGCAAGCTTTTCAAGCATGATATCTCCTCCATCTTTGATTAAATCTACTTTTATTCCATCTTCTCCAGGCGCTTTTCCCCTGGTCATGTCTTTCAAGGCCCTTCTAACTTCATCGCTAGTTATAGAAGGAGCTTCTGTATCCGGTTCATCACTATTTCGAATGGAAGTAGCTTGGCTGTTTTGGCTACTGTACAGATCAGTATAGAATTCTTCTGCTGCTTTTACTATGTCATCGAAATTGCTGATGATCTTACCATGCTTATCTTTCAGTGCATACATCTTGCCTTGTCCTATGCCTAGTTTTCTTCTTACTGATTTCATGCTGCGTCCATATTTTACGGCTTCCTCAATTTTTCCCACGTTATAATTTCGAATATCCCTTACCATCTTCTTGTTGATCAGTTTTGACAGTTCAGCGAATTCTATCTGATCTCTTGAGTTGGACACTTTCATGTTTTGTCGTTTCTTTATTAGGTCCTCTATTTCTTGGGAGAGCTTCCCTACAGGTTGCTTTGGTGCCTTACCTCCCACTTCAATTGCTGCTTCTGAGATCAGCCTAGTTACGGTTTCATTCATTCTTCATTCATCTTCCTGTTCTAAAGCTGCATATTTGTTTGCGAACACCAGCCTGAATTGGTCTGCTTTTACCCTTACTGCCTATAGGTTGGCCTGTTTCCTCTTGACTAATTTCACTCTCTCTCTCTTCAAATTGAGAGACATTTTAGACCTCACAAACCTATGGTCACTTCACTTTACCTTACCTAACACATCTACATCCTGCACTATGCTTGGATGGCCAGAGAGTACGAGATCTATTTCATTCCTTGTTTCTCCATTAGGGCTTTTCCAGGTCCAGTTCCTCTTGCTGCGCTTCCTGAAGAAGGTATTAATTATTCGGAGCCCATTCCTTTCCGCGAATTCTACTAACATCTCTCCTCTTGCATTCCTAGAATCGATGCCGTAGTTGCCAATGGCTTGCTCACCAACCTGCTTTTTCCCCACTTTTGCATTGAAGTCGCCCATGACTAAAGTACACTGAGTTTGCACCTTTCTCATTGCTAGTTCAACATCTTCATAAAACTGTTCTATTTCTTCATCATCGTGACTAGAGGTTGGGGCACAGGCTTGTACTACCTTTATTTTGTACCTCCTATTCAGCTTTATACGATGACTGCTACCCTTTCATTAATGCTGTAGAATTCATCAATGTTGCCCGCTACGTTGTTATGCACTAGAAATCCTGCCCCGGATTCTTTCTTATCTGGAAGACCTCTGTAGCAGAGGACGTGGCCGTTAGTCAGCACTGTGTAAGCCTCACCAGTTCTTCTAGCCTCACTAAGGCCAATAATATCCCAGGAAATGCCTGATAATTCTTCAAATAGTCCTGCTAGGCTAGCCTCACTCGAGAGGGTGCGCGTGTTGAACGTTGCAAGGTTCAGTTTCCATTGGCGGCCTGCCTTGACCCAGAGATTCTTAGCACCATCTGCCGCGTAGCAGGTCTGACCAGCCGCCTTGGTCAGGTGCTCCGCAGCCACTGGTAACTGAGGGCTATGGGTTTATTGTTGGAGTCATTGAGGGAGGTAGTGGCCGAATACTGCACCAAGGAGGCCAATTCCTGTTCTGGTGAGGGAGTGACTTTGATGAAGCTTAGTGGGCCTGCCTAGTTTGGTTGCAGCCGGAACTTCACCTGAACTTCATGCCTGAAAATGTAGTGGAATGGAGCAGGATTCGAACTTACGACCTTCAGATTTGAAGTCGGGTGTTCTACCTCTACTCCACGCCACCACGGTTTTTATGATTACAATCATGCAAATGATACATCCATACTTGATACATTAAGCAATTCATTTGACAGATTCTCCCGGATATGCACTACCAGTGATATCAATCCTATAGTATCCCATTTTGAAAACATTGTTCATACTTGCATAGAGCGCTAAGTGCCATTAAAATGAAAAAGAAAAACGTCGACCTTCCTTGGATGACACGGGAAATACTTCATTTGAAGCGTCGAATAGCCAAAGCACGTCGGAAGCGCCATATGAATGCCGAAACAAATGCCCAGTTTCGCTTTATGAAGGAAGAACTTCGCCAAAAAAATCATGCAGCTAAGAACTTCTATTATCAGTTCACTCTACCTAATTTGGTTAAAAATAACCCAAGAAAATTTTGGAGTTCGATTTCGCCTATGAAAAATACCACCCAGACATTTATATTAGATGATTTAGAAATAAGTCATCCTGGAGCTATTGCTAAAGCATTCAATGACTATTTTCAGTCAGTATTTACACAGGACAATGGCGAAATTCCTCCTTGCTCCACGACAACTAACATATCCTGTGCAATTACCAATGTTAAAATATCTAAGCAAGGAGTCCTGAACCTTATTTCAAATCTTGACGCCAAAAAAGGCTGCAGTCCGGACAATGTCAACAATGTGTTTCTTCATCGTTATGCGCTTTGGACATGTCAGTACCTCACATTAATTTTTGAGAAATCAGTGTCTACTTGTACAGTTCCTTGTTCATGGAAACGGGCTAGAGTCATTCCATTGTTAAAATCAGGGCAGAAACAATCCTTTCTACATTACAGACCCATTTCTTTAACTTCTCATACGTGCAAACTCCTTGAACACATAATTTATAAACAGATTATCCCTTTTCTCGATCCTAATAACATATTGTCCAGCGTTCAGCATGTATTTCGTAGTGGTTTTAGCACAGTCACTCAATTAACTGAATTTACTCATGACATCGCTTTTGCTCTTGATTTAGGTCATCAAGTAGATGCGCTCTTCATTGATTTCTCCAAAGCATTGGATACTGTACCACATCATAAACTATTACATAAACTAAGCCTTATCCTTAATAACCCTCTTCTTGTTGACTGGATCCGCAGTTTTCTTTATAATCGTTCACAGTATGTTTCTTTTAATTTATCAAACTCCCCTGAAGCATCAGTATCTTCCGGTGTACCCCAAGGTTCTATTTTAGGGCCTTTGCTTTTTTTGCTTTACATTAACGACATTCCAAACTCTGTTTCGGTAAAAATTCGGCTTTACGCAGACGACTGCATTCTCTACAACAGTCATTTCTACAACTAATGATCGTAACACCCTGAATCAATCTACTATAAACTTTTGTGAATGGTGTGAACGCTGGCAAATGAACGTTAACTTTAAAAAAACAGTCGTCATGTTCTTCCACAAGCATGCTAATCGCTCAATTTTTAATTACTCCTATAAATCCACTATTGTGCCGCGCGCATATGAATATAAGTATTTAGGCCTCCTTTTCACTCCAAGGTTATCCTGGTCAGAACATATTGTAACACCTTGCAACAAAGCATTGAAAAAACTTGGTTACCTGACCCGAACCCTACGTGTTGCCCCGAAAGAAACTAAACTCCTTACGTACAATACGCTTGTAAGACCTATTCTTGAATATGCGGCTACCATATGGAACCCTTACAAAATTTCGGACAATCAGAAAATTGAATCTGTTCAGAAAAAGGCTGTTCGTTTTATATACCGCCGCTACGACAGAATGTTTTCACCCTCATTTCATCTGCATATGCTTGGTTTAACCCCTCTCTCCCACCGACGTCACATCAATTCTCTGAAACTTCTGCACTCTTTATTTCACTCTCCGTATTATGCCTCCCCTAACACATATCTGACCCGTGAAAAGCCACTGAATACGAGAAACAACAATAAATTAAACTTATCAGTCTATTTTGCGCGCACCAACACTTTTAAATACAGTTTCTTTCCTAGGACTATTGAACTCTGGAATGATCTGCCTGGTTCTATCCGTTGTTTACCACATAGAGAATTTTGAAGATGCTATTGAGAACTCCTTTTAACCATGTTTTCACATATGCTTCTTTTGAATTTATATTTGCCACATTGTATTCACCCACTCCTGCAATAGCCCTCCAGGGCTGCAGTATTTGTAAATAAATAAATAAAATAAATATAGTGATGTCTTGGGAGCATTAGCAGGAGGCACCTTCGCGTTTGAGCAGGTGGAGAATCCGAGATAGGAGAACCAAGCGAAGCGCCATTGTGTCCGTTGTGGTTTTCATGCGCACAACTTTGGAAATGTAGAGGACTTTAAAAAAACTCGCTGGTTTTTCTACGAGGAAGTGCCATCGTGTCCAGGCCCTTTGGATGCGCCTCACTCGTCTCACTTGTGAAATTAAGCGAGTGCCTGCCCATGCAGACAAGTTGACAACTGACGTCTGCGACCTGATCGGTTCGAACAGGTGAGTGAAGTCTTCCACTATTAACGCATACCCCATCGAATACTCAACGTCTTTAGTAGAGGTTCACTGTCGCAGTAAGCGTAGTCAGCCCGAAAGCAATGTGAAGTGCATCGTCATGATACTTTGACTTGCGTTAACTATAATACTATACGCGCGCGATCGTACATGGTTCTTTATGGCAGCCTTGCGCATCTGGCGGCGTCAAAGTCGGCTACCACGTCAGCAGGAGCGCAAGTGCCCGCGCTTAAGCCACCCAGAGTGGCTGGGTGGAGGGGTGCGTCTTTATGAACATTGCGTGGCGGTAAGTTTTAATAAAAGGAAAAAGTGGGAGCTATCGCATAGTTCTGAGCCGTTCTGTACCAGGACGGCAATCTTACAGAGAGAGCAATCCTACAATAACGCATGTACGAGGTATTCAGTTGGCAAAACTTATCAGGCGCTAATACGAGTCGAGGAGGCCGTGAGGTAACCGTCAGGAACAAGTGAAAAGTGAACGTGCGTGGTTTTGATTGTGTAAGGCAATTACTGTTTAAGAAAACTACTGTGTTTATGTAAGGATCGTGTGCGCGCGGAATTCTTTATCGCGTAGAGAATCGGCCTTTGAGGATTATTAGTTCTTGCAAAATTGGTTCCCAGTGGCAGATGTATTATTCCAGTTTAAGAAATTGAGAGAACATCCTTTAAAAATAGCAACAGTTCGCACAAGTGATAGCTCAAGATTGACAAAGCTCAAGATTGACAAAATGGCTTTGTATGTAGTTTGAATAATGTATTCCAAAATGTATGGTCATGCTGCACAACGTATTCACAAACATGCTAACAGCCACACAACTTATTTCTATTTTCACAACAGCCGTGATCTGCACCTTTGTTGTAGTTCTTTAACGTGTGACACTTTGTTCAGCGTCCTCATGCCACTCCCGCGCCCGGAAACTCATTCCTGTGTCAAATTATGAGCCCGAGCTCCTTCGCAGTGAAGCCAGCACACATTGCCATGACGAAAGTTAAAACGCGCATGCGAGCGCCAGCAACGAAAGTGGGTAGACACTCAGGCGTAAGAAAAAGCAAGCTGCATATTCGCTTGGCGCATCGCTCATCCAAATAATTCGTTTTCGTGGCTCTGGGCAAAAGAAACGCGCCTACTGCGGTTTAATGTACCGCGGTGTCACGGCACCTGTAAACAAAGTAACTGCGCCGTCTGCACGCCTGTGAGAGATCTAACGGGGCAATGATGGCCCGGTGGCACTTTGAGGGAGCACTTTGAGAGAATAGGAACAGGAGGTAGAGCGTGTTATCTTAAGCCACCGTCATGCGGCAGTGCGCTCAAAGAATTAAAATAACATGACGTGTGGATGTAGTTCACAAATGTAGCGCCTGCATCTTCTTTTTACATAAAACGTCTTATCTGCTTTATATTTTTGTTTGATGGCAATAATAATGTAGCTGCAGAGATCACAAGTACCTGGATACTCTGATATTTTTGTTTGTGTTCGGCTTCTCTTTTATTTCAAAAAGAGAAAAGTTGACGGCGCAGTAATGACGACATCGCAAATTGGACAGCGCAAACAAAAATATCGCAGTATAGGGGGTGCATCATCGCACAGAACGATCAAACCGGACGTGCGCGCCTGTCAATGGTGATAACTGGACGTTGCGCCCTATACCTTCAGGCTTGTTATGCTTCGGCCACGCGCTCCGCTGTTCGCATTTCTTTTCATCGTGATTGTACGTATGCCATGTGTATTCGCGTATAGCTTGTAGACAATGTAGGTTGATAGTCCCATATTCGTTGCCACGTGAGGGTATAAAATTATTCGCATGCTGGTCGGCCCATATTCTGAAGAAATGTATTTCTAATTTCAAGAAGACGCATACCTTTATTGCAACTGCGCACTACATTATATTATGGGTAGCCGAAAATTTTTACAGCTTATAGCCAAAGGCGGTGCCGTCATTCAGACTTGGCAAATCCTATTTTTTGTGTGAAAATTGGGGTTTTTTAACGCGGGATAATTCTTCATGCATCCAGAAATTGTCAAGATTCTTTTGTCTTTTTAAAAATTGAGCAGGGTTCCTACGCGCTTGACCAACTTTGAATGAATATGAATATTATACCAAACTTTGTATGTTTATGCGAGCGTCTATTCAGAATGTTATTCATTTCCCTTGCAGACTGTTCAAAAGCAGTGGAAAAATATCTGATCAGGAAACGGAAAGCCCCCGGTGAAGACTGCGAGGACAGCCGTCCCTCATCCAGCATTTCCAGTTCAGTCGCTGAAGCTCCACCGCGCGCTGATGACACTAGCACACCAAGCTCTGTGTGCACTGCAGAAGCCAGTCCTTCCAAAATTCGATCCATCGGCGAGGTTTCTGATGCACCATCTACAGAAAAACAAGGGCGGCGCTTCGAGCCTACCTGGAAAAGTACCTACAAGTGGTTATCTTACAATGTCCACAGTGACAAGGCGTTTTACGAGACTTGTTTCACAGCATCAGCGATAAAACTGCCGCTCCCTAACACTTCCCAAGACAAGGATGCTTACCTGGCATTTGTGAAAAATGGTTTGTCAAACTGGGAAAAAGGCAATTGACAGATTTAAATCCCATGAGAGGTCTAATTTTCATAAGGAGGCATGTAATGCCGTCGTAGCTGCAAAAGGCAGCGCGAATGTGGCATATGCTTGCGCCAAGTGAAAGGCGAAAGAAATGGACGATGCCCGACAGGCTCTCCTAGCAACACTGTCGTCACTACTGTACCTGTCGACCCAAGGCCTAGCAATACGTGGCCACGAAGACACAGAGAGTAATTTGAGGCAGCTGCTGGAACTCCGGGCTAATGATAATCCTTCATTGCGATCGTGGCTTTTAAGAACAAAATACAAATGAATTTCTCACCAGACTTTAAACGAGATGGTGGAACTCATGGCACATGACATCCTTCGTTCACTCACAGACGAAGTTCGTGCGGCAGAGCACTACGCTGTCATTATGGACGAGACAGCAGACATTTCTGTCAAAGAACCACTTTCAGTTTGTTTTCGGGTGGTTACAGAAAGCCTGGAAGTAGAGGAGCTGCTCTGTGGGTTTTTCAACACGACGGACACCACAGCGACGAGCCTCTTTGCTATATTGAAAGACATTCTTTGTAGATTTAATCTGCCAATTGAAAAGTGCCGCGGGCAGTGCTATGATGGTGCGGCAAACATGAGAGGAAAGCACCGAGGAGTACAAGCTCTCATGCAAGAACAGGAACCTCGCGCGCTATATGTACACTGCCTAGCGCACATCCTGAATTTGAATTTGGTCACTGAACTGATGAAGTTCTTGACCTGCTCTCCAAAGCGCGTTGCTTCTTTTCAAGAGATTCGGGTAGAAGAGGATGTGAACTTGCGAAAATTCTGCCCGACAAGGTGGACGCTAAAGGCTTCATCACTGCGATCAGTTCTTTCAACTTATAGCTGTCTCATAACGTTTTTCTCTGAAACAGCATCCGAAGAGCGAACTGAGGCCTGTGCGAAAGCCAGCGGATTTTTAAGGATGCTGTTCAAGTTTGAATCGTTTTTCATGTTGACGCTTCTGACAAAAGTGTTTTCACGAATGGAAGCACTGAATACCGCCTTACAAAAAAGAACGCTCAGGTTTGACCAAACGGAGAAAATGGTGAAATCCGTCACTGCAAGCGTCGCTGAACTGAGGCAAAGTTTTCCCTTGGTTTGGGAGGAGTTGTTGGCAGAGGCAGAAAAGTAGGAGTTGAGGACCCGTGTGGTCCAGCTGCTAGGCGAAAGAAAACTCCACACCGCTATCAAGAAGGTTCCTCAGCTCACGTGTTCACATCAGCGGAGTACATGTACCGCCAGAGGAACTACTAAGTACTTGACACTGTACTGTCCTCGTTAAACGACAGATATCCACCTTAGATGTGGCAGCATATGTCACACATTGAGCAGTTTGCCACAGGAAAGCAAGACGAAGCATACATAACAAAGTTCTACGGTGACGACCATGAACAAGGACGGCTGATTTTGCACAGAGACATGCTAATTGATATCGTAAGCCAACAAAAGTCGGCACCATTTCACACATTCTAGGACGTCGTGCAGATGTTTTCGGGGGAGAAGGGCGAACACCTGCGAAACCTTTTGCCGGAAATGGCCAAGCTACCAAAATTGCGTTGACCATACCGGTCTCATGAAGCACATCCGAGAGGTCCTTTTCTTGTCTTCGGCGACTGAAAACGTACCTGCGGTCGACGACTGGACAAGCCCGTTTGAACCATCTGGCCATTTTGCACACTCACAAAGAACTCTCCCGCAAAATAAATTTAAATAAATTTGCCGACGACTTCATTGCTAGAACAAGTGCCCGAACGAACACATTTTCCCTCAAGGTGAAACCATCCCATCAGACAACGAAATGATGTCTTTAATAGGAAAGAGAAAGTTGCCAACTCACAAGTTAAAGCTAACCATTTGGCTAAGAAAACACAGCAAAAAGTTATTTCCAGGAACGAAAACGGGGTGCATGACGGGGCAAGTAGGGTGAGGCCTTTGGGGTACGCAAAGACGTTTCGTTGCGCTATTTCTAAAGCTTCCCAGTCTAAAGCTTCCCAGTCTTCTTTCTTATTAATATTTATTTGTCATATGCTGCATTAGCTGCTCAAAAACGCAATCCACGCTCTTACTACTTCCTCTCGTGTTCTTTCCCACTTTTGAGATATCGTTGTGTCTTATTTATTTATTTGTTAATATGACTGTGTATTTCTGCGCCTGATAATTTATTACTCTACAATCATTTATTCCGCCGCCGGGAAATAAATGAAACCAGTGGCATAAGGCATGCTTTGACAAGTAAATAAAGAATTGCGTCATGGAGTCACGGTGTTTTATGCTAATAATTGTAGTCATAAGTTGTGTACAGAAATTGTTATATATTGTGTATGTTTTATATCTGTTATGTCTGATATTGTCAACTGACCTTTAGTCAGGAAAATATTTCGTGACTGTGTCTTTGTATATTAAAACTTTCACAAATAGTTACATGGCTGTGTTCATTTATGTGTAGTTGTGCGACTTATAGGCACAAAACACACATATCTCCCTAACGTGAATAACTTAATCGGCTTTTCGCATGGCTCATCCGAGAGACGCGAGTCTCTTTGTGGTACGAGGGGACTCGGGTTATGAAATTGAACTATATGTATATATATATATGATCGCTTAGGCAAGCTGGTCGGGCCCCAGCCCCCCTCCCTCCCCCCCCCACCCCCGGGAAAATGAAAACTTTCCGCCTATGATGTCCCCCCTGTCCAGAAAACAGACGCCTTTGCTCGAAGCTCTGTTGACAAATGTCTCCAGGTCAGCGCAGCACACAGTCGTACACGATGAACGGTGCGCTCTCTCTCTCTCTATAAAGAGAGAGAGAGAGAGTGAATAAACTTTTGAAAGCATTGGGACGCCAAGCCAGCCGAAGCAACAGAGGTCACGTAACTGCGGCCACAGCGGCGCCTCCCTGATCCCAGACGCGCCGATTCATGCCGAACAAAACCCACGTTCGCTCTGTTCTTGGGAGCTCTGTTCTAGGGTGGGGGAAGCGGTGGGGGGGGAGGGGGAGAAGGGAGGGAAGGTCCGGGTGGCACCGCCACCGCGCTGGCACCTGTTGGCGGTTAGAGAAGCCCAACGGTTCACTGAGTAGTTGCCTCATACTTTGAATGCTAGACAAGGCTTCGAAGCAGCCTCCTCGGCTTTCTGTGCTACACCCCCACCCTCCTTTCCAGCCTTCTATTGTAAATAAGAAACGCTTCTATAACGCACTGCCACACTGGCTCCTGCGCCCAGTGGCTCACAGACGCAGCAAGTCCGCCAACATGGCACATTGGAAACAACCTTTTGAAATTACCCTTGAAACAAGCAAACAAGCTGCCCGCTGCAAGCTTTGCTCTGAAACTATACATGCTGTCGTCGGAGTTTCATCTAATTAGATTCGGCACCTAAAAAGAAAGCATGAACGTGAGTACACGCAACCAGAAAAAGGACTGCAAGACAGCCGTAGATAACGTCGGCCTTCATCGCTGGCTGCAGCTCTGTTGTGCCTGTTCATCGAAAGGCTGCTCTTGACGACGCCATAATATAAGGCCTCTATTAACACTACTGTTTTAGCACAGGAATACGCTATGTTGTCATTTTAGCATTAACACATTTAGGCTTAAGCAATATTAAAATATCACCAGCCGCTAAAACATGCTGACCATGCAAATACCTTAGGTAGAGGGAGAACTGCCCCTATGGGAATTAGTAGGGTGATTGTACTGTACCAGGTATCTCACCAAGCTACTTTGCCTCGACCTTGGTAACGAGTTCTGTGTATCTTTGCAGTTCACAACGCGTCTGCTAACATCAACTTTATGGTGCGTTCATCGGTAACTCGAGGAAACTATCAAAATGACTTTCCTACGTTGGGGACTTACAGGAATGGAATTCAACTGCCTGGGCATTCGCAGAGTAGGAATGGGCTAAGGTTTTTCATTCCAAGGAATTGAAAGGAATGGAATTGTGGCAAGTTCTAATTCCTCGGAATGGAATAGTAATGGAATGGGGGCGCCCATTCCGCAACACTGATATAGACAGGCTCAAAACGTCAGAATTAGGCATATAACGCGAGTCGCATGAAAATGTTGTCACTCAAAAACTGTATACAAGGTGTTTTCACGAAGTATTTCAGTAATATTCCAAAATAGCCGGTTTAAAATACATGGACGGTGCCGTAAGTGATAACGACTACGGGGTGACGGGTAATACGGGGTAATCAGCCTCTAATTAAGAAACGTTTCTTTACCTTTGAAAATTTGTTTCTTTGGGCTCATGGTTATTCGGAAACTGAAGTGACATCTCCACAGAAGGAATCTCAACTTTTCGGTCAGGAAGAAATGCGTTTAGCTGCGGAACTGTGGCATGGCGAGTTACGGCTAACTTGTCAACGTATTTCTTTTGCTTACCGCGTGAAAGCCTCATTGAGCGATCTCAACATACCCCTGTCATGAACCAGGTGATTACTTCTCATGCCTACAAATTTCCTAATTTCATACCACCGCCTATTTTCCGTCTGTCCTATACTGCGCTTCCCTTTCCTTAGCATAAATTTTGTAATAACCACGAGAGTTCAGCGCAACGCATTACCGGGCCGGCGCTGTTCCCTGTTTTCCGTCTTATTGCCCACTATATTATCGACTGCCTCTGTCTGCGCTCTAATCCGCCCCAATATTTTCCTGTCTCCTAAAATTACGACAGTCAGTTCCTGATCCATCACTCTTTGGAACTTTTTTGAAGCCCGACGAAAAGGCGGAAAGATAAGACGACCACACAAGGTACATTTTTATTTCTTAATTTTTGTTTACTTTTTTGCACGTTTTCACTGAGCTTGAAATACGTTCTGAAGATGAATGTCAATCTCCTGGCCCATTTGTTCATATTCTTCCGTCGCTCGTTGCGCAATCATTGCCAGTTCTTGCAAACCCCCAAGTTTCTCCCGCATGTCAGTGCTGGCAGAATGCAGTGATCATGCACATATTTTCACGGATAGCGATAATCTGCCTGTTAACCTTCGGTAATGCCTGTCGTACGTGCTGCAACCAATGTTAGTCTTACTTTGAATTATTCTCATGATCCGGGTCCCGGGTAAGTTATTGCCCATAATGAGCGCACTCATCGACAGATTGTGGAGGCTGACGGCCCACCGTAACTTTTTCAACCCCACTGCTACACATTTTCGGCTAAGATTATTTCAAAAATCATTTGGTGCTAGTGATCACCGCCATTGCTCAAAGGGTGGTCTTAATAACATAGGTTGCTTAGACAATCACCGTTGATCCTCAGTCCTAATACTTCCAAGTCTAATAGTTTGAACATTTTTCAGGCATCTAGTGAATATGATTGCAAATACTGGCACTTTGCCTTCCTAATCAATATATTTCTGTTTTTCCTGCAACGAACTAAGCTAACAGTGAATTTGAAACATTTGCCAAGATGTTCACGTGTGCTTCTTGTGCGCCTTCTCTACGCAATGCTTACATGATTGCTGGTGTACCCACTGATGAAATGTTCATATCGTAATCCATAAAAGTCGTGCAACGATGGCGGTTGTACACCGATTTCTTAATTAACTGATTGATTACATGGGTGAGATTTATTGTAAACCTGCTCTCTGTAATCTGGGTTGAGTGAAACAAAACGTTACCATGATTCTATTGACTCTAGGGCGTAGACATATACCGTGCCACCAGCTTCTAGCCACCCAAGCTGCGGTTAGGCGCACACAGAGTTGCCCATTGAAAATATTTCTCTTATTTCAACAGATCGGGCCAGGTGAGTGAGTGACATAACTTAATTTAAATCCGGCGATTGGGAGGCCCGGGCGTGGGGCCGCCTAGATGGCCACTGGGAGCTGTTGCTCCCGCACGGCATCCATGGCTCGCTGGACGGCCCAAAGTTGGTCTTGGAGTTCTGAGCTGAGCAGCGTGGCCGACCACCACGCCCGTAGATTTTCCGGGGAGACTGCCATTTTTTCTTGATATATTGTGCATCCCCACAACATGTGTTGAAGGGTGGCTCTAGCAGACTTGCATAGCTTGCATATGCCTGGTGGCCTGGTGCGTACAGGAATTTGGTATACTGGTTGTTTCACATAACGTGTACGAAGCTTAAAACAAGGCAAATGATGCCAATCGCTTGCTGTTCGTAATCGACTTGAGTTACGCTATTTTATGAAATTGGATTTGTTAGCATAGTGATCAGCCTATATTTATGTCCACTGCAGGACAAAGGCCTCTCCCTGCGATCACCAATTACCCCTGTCTTACGCTAGCTGATTCCAACTTGCGCCTGAAAATTTCCTAACTTCATTACCCCACCTAGTTTTCTGCCGTCCTCGATTCTAGAAGGGAAGCGATCGAAGCGCTTCCCTTCTCTTGGTATCGATTCTGTAACTCTAATGGTCACCGGCTATCCATCCTAGGCATTACATGGGCTGCCCAGCTTCGTTCTTTCCTCTTAATGTCAACTTGAATATAGGCTATCCCCGTTTGCTCTCTGATCCACACCGCTCTCTACCTGTCTCTTAACGATATGCCTAACATTTTTCATTCCATCACTCTCTCTGCGGCCGCTAACTTGTTCTCGAGATTCGTTGTTAACCTACAAGTTTCTGCCCCATATGTTAGCACCGGTAGAGTGCAATAATTTGTTAGTATAATTAGGTTCAAATAAGCAAATTTGTAAAAATTTTTCATGGCGAAGGCTAATTTAGAAAACATTGCGATCTTACTGTGCGTTACGATTGAAATTGCTTCCCTAAAGATATCATTTACCTGTCGCGGGAGCGATCGAAGCCACGGCGGCCCCATCGATATGGGAGCGGAATGCGAAACTGCTTGTATACGGTGCCTAAGGTGCACGTTTGGAGACTGCATGTGGTCGAAATTATGTCGTTATTTATCACTCTACAACGCACTTCATATACATTGCATGGTCGTGGCACAGGACACTCCTAAATTGAGTTTTTTTCAAGAAATACGTGTCTCCTTTGCAAGGTTCCACGTAAAGTTCACACAATATCAATAGAAATATTAGTTGATCCCTTTTTTTAGAGTAATAGGTCATAACAACAAAGCGAAACGTGTGTTTTAAGCGCGAACTTTGTAGCACATCCACAAATACAGGCCCATAAGTGCAGTGTGCAGTCTTTTTTATTAATAAGGTTTGCTCCAAGGCTGCATCAATAATAACAATAACACGGATGCGAGCCCTGTGCTGCGTACAGAGCACCCCGCATGCTGCTAGTCGTCATAGGTATATCCGACAGGACGGTGATAACGCAATCGCGCCAATATGGTGCCGACAAGATTAGAGCACGAGCCCATGCACACTTGTAAAGGTGAGCAGACACGGGAAAACCACTGTGGCGCCACCAAGGGGTGACGATTGTCAGGGGGCACCTTTGGAAAACTGCAAGAAACGTGCCAGGAACGCCGTCGCGGTTGAAGCCGACTGAGGTACACAGGAAGACCCTTCGTAGCACTACCATCTTTACTGTCCTTAGCCTGCTGCTCAGCCTGCTGGGGATATTTTATACATAATTACTTCAGTGAAAATACCCATATATTATAAACATAGCTAAATACATAAATATTCCCATTGCTAGTAATCATGGAGGAAGGGAAATATAGGAGGGAGCATTACGTCACGCAGCCAGCCTTGGCAAGCGAACACTCCGTGTAGCCAGCAGTCGTGGCCCAGCACATGACCTCTTGCGTCGAGATCACGGAGAATCAAGATTTGCCGAGACGCTTGGTTACCGGTAGTTTTTATTCGGTGCGCGCTCGGCCAGCAGCTGCTCACATGCATGTTTTTTTTTATTTCAAGAGTTTCAAATGGTTTCGAATGGGTATTGAGAAAAAATCGAACGGGAGTACTAAAACCTACCGCGTGCTGTGACGTATCCTCAGTGCTGTGGCGCTTTTATCACGTGTTGGGCCACCACAGTCGGCGACAGTCGCGTTGAGGTATGCTCCCTCCAATATTTTCCTTTTCCATGCTAGCAATGTACACAAAGAGTCAGATTCTCATTAAAAGAGCCAGTCTTTCTAACCTTTCTGTGTCTATTTTGCCTACCATTGGGTAGGCACGATACGGCCAAGAATTGACCTCACAACTCACACCTACTTCAGAGATGGCGATTGCGTGAAGTACGTGCAGGGCACATATTTTCGGTGGGACCAGCGTAAAACATTGTCGTTTTATTGATTGCTGAGTTTATTTGTGCACCGAACTAGTTGACCTCCGAGGACTACAGAAATCATGAAAGAAGTAACAAAGGCTCTCGAGTGTATGGCACTGACATGTGCATTACCCGTGGATTAGTTTCAGCGCATATCGACAAGTGACGCGCAGCGGACTTCGGCGACAAGTGTTTCCCTCAACGATCAGCCGCGGCGGCGAAGAAATCCGGCATTCCGATGGCAGACCCAAACACCTGTAGACGCCACAATGCTCCGCACGATAGTGCTCAATCCAGCGCAACTTTCTGGGGCAACAATGAGAAAGCTAAGGAGGCAAGGCACGCACAACTAAGAGCGCTTCTGGTGGGATCACTTCACGCTGCAAGACGAAAACATATTTTGCAAAGATAAGTACGACCGAACAATGCACTGATTGTTAAATTTCACCTTTTTTCCGCGCTTCCGTGTTTGGGCAAAAGAAAAAGCGTAGCATGTCGACGCTATGTTATCCAGTGTCTGTTCCAAGGAATGGAACAGAAATTGCGCAGTACCAGATATGTCGCAAACTCAGTGCCAGTACTTTTTTTTAATTGTACAGAAACTTTTCTGCGACTACAATGGTTTTCAGCATCGAACGCGCCGCTTAAATCAGTTCTGCGTGAGCAATTGCCCTTAGATGAGTATAGCAGAGCACGAGAGTGGACGAAACACTCAAAAAAGCTATTCGGTTTAGAAAGGGAAAGTCAAAATAATTCGCCCTTTTAAAGAACGACGTGGTTTACGTGTTTGAAGCGAACATTTCTTGCTGAGTTCGAGGTACTTTTACAGCGTAAGCTGTTATGAGCTCATTCCAATAGCCGCTTCGATTGGCGATGGTGTGTGCCGCCGCCTCCGCCGCTGGTGTGCAGTGTCCGTAGCAGCTATGGCCGGGATGGGGGGAAAATGCGCAGTAGTCGCTGGGCTTATACCCGGGTCCGCTGTGTGGGAGTCAGCTTCTCTAACACTAAGCCACGCCAACTTTTTTTAAAATTATTTTTACTGGTCACAGTAATGTTCACACACCCGCATGGCGGGTTTCCTCTGTGATCCGGGCGCGCGACACACTCAGCTGTTGTTCCGCGAGTGTGTGCCAGTTTTTGTAGAAATACAAAGACTGCAAGAGTGTGTTTCTGATCGGCTGTCGAGTTTAGAGCCTTGACTGTGCACAGATAATTCTAAACGACAACGCCAGCAGACCTGGACTGACGGTTGAAATTCTAAAATGATTTCATTCTGCCTGTTGTACTGAGCCACACCAACGCTTGCTAGTGTGCAACGGAAAAAATGCCTTATAAACGTGCCCTAGCGCCCGAGAAAACACTCAATGTGACCTGCGCGCCGCGTAGTGTCGATACATGCACAAATTGTATTGCAAATGCATAGTTTTACACGAGGTAGGACGTCATGTAGCAGGTTGATAGGTAGCGGTGCAAGGTACTTAGAAAAGGTTTCAGGAAGAAAAAGAAGTTTGGGAAATGTATGCAAGAATGCTTGAAAAAAAAATGTGATATGAGCGCCGCGGAGCATCGATACGTGCGCACATTGCGTTGCAGTTGCATGTTATTACACCTGATAGAACGCCATTTAGCGGATGCACAGTCCTACGGATGGTACCCAAATCCTGGTTGCGCATTTAAAAATTGGAGGATGCCTAAGCTTCGCCTTCAAGAGCGGAACGCAATTGCATTCAAAGATCCCTGACTGCTTCCCACGCTTCCCGGCAACTGGAGATTTTGTAAGCGTAATGTTTAGCGGGAAACGCTGACGGCAAACGCTGTGTACGCAGGTGAGCTTTCTTGTAGAAACGCGGTCTCTCGCATGGGCCAATCCCGGAGGCCGTGCAGAGCCTTGCCAAGTAAATTATATAATCTCAGGTTTTCGTTACTGCTTCGCACTTTCAATATTTCAGTCCGAGAAGATTTAACATAGAAGGCATGCGCTGTCTGTTTCATGACATTTGTTTGTGGGCTGTTGTCATTCTGAAAATTCCGAGGAATAGCTTTGTCAAAAATTAAAGACAAGGTATCGGCAATTTTAGTGATATAATGGTGTGGCAGTATAAGCCGCATATACCGTATGTCTTTTAGCAAGGCGTGGCATATACTCGTCCGTATACCTTAATGTATGCAGAAATTTTCGCTCAAGGAAAACTCCGCCGACACCGACGTCGATACCGGATTTTATGCGACATGGTGCCCTTAACGCTATCGCTCTGGAAGCATTATCAAATAGCTGTATTGTTTTTCAAGGCCGGAATCAACAGGGCCTTGCAAGGGTGTGGGTTGCATAGTTACCATGCGTTTTCTTTTGATTACAGACAGTCCTGTCATCCCGTGCTATATCGCAGACTACGCACAACACTGAGGCACGCGCTAAACACAGCTGAGTAGATATTGCCATCTGGTACCGCTCCGATGGCGAATATCATAGCGCAGTATATACAACGCAATTGTTTCGTTGCCACTTTACTCTTTTAAACCGAAGCTTGTATTGCCTCACAAGTGTCGGCGACATTGTAGGTGTGACCGCAAAAAAATAAACGGCATGCGCAAGGGAAGGAAAACGGCGGGAAAGGCTTAGAGCGCTGGTGAAACACGTGAGGCGCGTGCGCGTAACACGTGACGGCAGCACCCAATTAGAAGCGGGCGCTCGCCGGGGAAAGGGCTAGAGAAGGAAAGGTCCTCGCGGGCGCTGCGTCGGCTCTCCTTTTCAGTGCACGTTCGACAAATGAATGGGAAGGCGTCTCATTCTTAGGTTGGTGGCTGAACAGGCCACTTTCGACGAGAAACCCCGTCAATGTCGCCGGGAGCAGGCTCGCGCTCGCCGTGCCAATCCTGTGTTCAAGGCAGCCGAAGCCTAGTCTCGGTTACAGCGGGATGCAGTGAATCCCACGTTAAAAGCCCGTCTTACCGAGGCCCAGCTTCAACCAACGGCAGCGAACTTCGGGGCCAGGAAACGCGACACTTAATTTTGAGGGTACGACAAACTTCGCGTGCCCCCCATGTTCCCGGTAGAGAAAGGGTCTTAAATGTTTTTGATAATTTCGGGCAAGTTAGAGCTTTTCAGAGCAAAGGTGTCTATGGCAAAAATTCTATGCATTTTTCGTGTCTGTCAACAGTTCTGCGTGTGCAAGAACTGAGTGTTGAATATTACGCTCCGAAAAAGAAGAGAAGACGACGAAGTCAGAAGCGAGCGTGGACACGAGCGCGCGCCAGCATTCGCAAGCGTCGAATAAACAAGACGTTCTCTACTTCGGCTCCGCTTCCTGGGTTTTCAACAGTATGGTGCCGTGACCAGGATGAGGTCTACAGTTGAATACCCCTGGCGATGAAGCGAGCGCCCTGAAGATGACGACCGACAGACGCGATCAACACGACGACGCTGCGACAGAATCGAATAACGATCGACGTCATTACGAGACCTCCGATTCTCGACGTGACGACATGGAAAGACTACAACGGAAGCGTGCTACCGTTCGAGCGGCGGTCACCAGGATCATCAACGACATGACAACTCTTATGCAGACGGAACCAATCCCATCTGGTGAGCTGACCGACCATCTTAACCTATTGAAGATAAAGGAAACTACGCTTACGGACCTTGATAATCAAGTAGAACATGTTACCGATGATAATCTGGAGGATGAGCTTCAAAGCGTCGGACAGTATCAAGAATCTATCGTCCTTGCGAAATCCCGCGCTGAACGCATTTTATCCGCTCTGCAAGCAACGACTATATACGCACGCATCTCACGATGACTTTCATCAAGCTTCCGAATATGATGCAATATCGCTTTATTCTATGCAAAACCTTACACATATTGTCACTTGGATATGCATTTTCAGTACATTAGTTGTCAATAGGCACCATTTTCAAAATCGGTAGACTCACTGGTAAATAATAAGGGGTGCTCAGATTTGCCGCTGTGCGAACCGCGTCGGCCATGTGTACGCTCGCACCACCCTCCCTTTGTCGTCGTTACAAGCGCTTGCGTGCCTACTTTCCTTCCGCTCTCCCGGCGTGTTGGTCCCGTCGTGCCTGTCTAGTTTCCTTCGGCTCCCTGAGGTAGCGGTAGTCTTCCACGCGAATGTATGTCACCGAGCAACAAAACTCTGAATGCGTGTCTTTCTTCGGGATGAGTGCCGTCGCAAACTAAAGAGAGAGATATTCAACTTTTATTGGTACCAGCAATTCACGAGGGCGGACGCAGCCTCCCTCCGCCTAGCAGAGGGCCGAGATCCCCTGGGTCTCAGCGGCTGCCTCGGCTAGCTGGATGGCCCAGACCTGCTCTAGCTGGTCTGAGCTGAGCAGCAGGGTCTCCCACTGCTGCCGGTTTTGAATTTTGCGGCCCTCGAAAGGAGCCGCCTTCGAGCATGTCCATAGTATATGTGGCAGACCCGCCTTACCTTTACATAATATGCAAACTCAAGAGAAAAAATTAGCTGTAGCTTAATTAAGTTATGCCTGGCTGTGCGTAGCGAGAGGTACGGTTATGGCCAGTGTGTCGCAAACGTCACACGCAAATCCAAATGGATTGTCTGTAAAGTCCGTTTGGAACATGCGCGTCGCAGTTGAACTTTCAGCCAACCGAATCACATGGTCCGCTACACGGCGAGCCTTCACGTCCTCCAACTGCATTGTATCGGCGGCTAGACGCGGCGCTCTCCGAGCTGCATCACTCTGCCGTCTCTGTTTGATACGCCAAGCGCGTTCTTCTTCTGTCCCCGCAGCTCGTTGCCTCCTCCTGGTTTAATTACGTCGTTGATCCGCGGCCCTGACACGAGATGCCAAACTAGACGACGAACAATCCTCATCTGAATGCACTCGCCTGGCCGCTTCGTACTTACGATGCTTCTCGAGTCGTGCGGCTCGTTCTTCCTCCGTTTGCTCGGCTCTCTGCCTCCACTTGGATTCGTTCCGACGACGAAGCCTGGCTTCTTTCAGTCTGTCCGACTCACTTTCGTATCTGCCAACGAATCCCACCGAGCCACCTCTTCGATATATACGATGCAACGCCGGCTCCTCCGGCGATGCAAGGCAACGGCTCAGCTCGCGGTTCCACCGGCTCTTCCTCTGACCTCATGCCAGACGGCGTGGCGAGCGGCGCTGCCAGCTGCGGCGGTTGCTAGGCAACGGCTAAAGTCGCGGTGCGGCCACCGACCACAGCGAAACGGCGAGAATGCGGCCAATGTAGCTCTCGATACAATAAAATGTGCTGATATCTTTCATCCAAATTCCATTTCACCTCTATGTCGTGCGCTAACCTGTTTCGCTGGTAATCCACCTTCACATCAGTAGAATGGTACGTGATATTAAGTGCGAATGCATTTCTTAAGCGACCCCGAAAACTCCGCCGGCATCCGCGCTCCTCCTCCTCTCCCCTAGCAACGGCGCGAGGAGCGGAGAGGAGCGTCTGTAGCAACGGCGCAGCGACGTCACGCCCCACGTGACTGCGCGCGCTCCGCCCTCCGCTCCGTGGCTGCGCGCGCCCCGCGCCGGCTCCGCACCGCTCTCCGCGCCAGTGACGTCACGGCGCGTTGTGCAGCTGGCGCCTCCGCGCCGTGGCTGCGCGCGCCGCGCCGGCTCCTCGCACCCTCTCCGCGCCGTGACGTCACGGCGCCATGCAGCTGGTGTGCCTCTCCCCCCCGTTAGGTTTGCACTCACCCTCGGCCGCCGCCTCTCCCCTCGCGCTGACAGCTCCCTCCTCGCCCGGTAACAGCCCCTCGTGTGCGTACTCTCCCCACCGCTCACCCCCTCTCCAACCGCCTGTCGTGTTTCGCTCCGCTGTCACGTGTTGTGTGTGTGGCGCCGGCGCGTCAGTCGTGCTCTCTCGCTACCGTCTCCTTCGCTCGGCTCTGCAGTTTAGTCGCGCGCGCCCCCTCATAGCATGACCCCGTGCTTCGCACTTCCTCATACTCCCCTTCGGGGAAATGCGGGTTTTTTTAATGCGACAGCATTAAAGGCCCCGTGTCGCAGAAAATCCGGCGTCGGCTACCGGCGTCGGTTGTCGACGTTGGCGGGTGGCGGCGAAAATCATCCCCAACGAGCCCGATCGCGCAGGCCCTCCACGTGGTACAAGATTTTGGTGAACAAAAATTGAATTTCTCACAGTGAAATCCGTCAGAAAAATGGTAAAGTACAACTTTGCCATTCCGCGTCGGATTCGCCGTCGAATTGATTAACAATCGGCATCGGATTGTAATTTGAATGCGCGAGAAAGCCTAATTCTGCTACGAGGAAACTCAAAAACAAACCCCTTTTCCAGCATTTCTACCAGACCTACTGCCGCGCGTTCGGGTACTTTGCTTGCGAAAATAACAACCAGATGGCGCTCGCATCCTAGCAGGTCAAATTGGTACTTCGCCTGCTAATTCGCTTTGGACACGCGCGCGCTTCGGGGTCATAGCAAACAAGTTTTTGAAATAATAAAAAAAAGGTGCTAGGGTCCTCACATTTTAATATACGACCACTTATATTGCCCTTGGAAAAACGTCTTTCCATCAATGCATTTCTGTTTAAAAGTGAACCCGACTTTAAGGGGATCGGTGTAATCTTGGTCTTTGTAAGCTGGCTTTCCCAAGTTCAGTGTTGAAGCCTACTTCCCGTATTCGAACGATGCGAAACGAACGGGTCCCGATAACGCTATGGCGTTGCACTCTTAAAGGCGAAGCTTAAGCGTACTCCAAGTTTTTTTTCGATCGTTTCTGTTTCCCTTTTGGCAATGTGGTTGTATTGTGTATTGTTCTGTAGTGGTATCTTTCCTTATACGTATGTTAGTTCGTGTGGGCGTTTAGGTTTTTTTTCTTTTTAGCTTGGAGTATAGCTCATAATTTGCTGGGCTTTGCAGCTGGGCAATTATTTTCACGTGCTCTTGGACACTTCCCAAGCTACACTTCGGAACGTTTTGCTCATGATTGCTTCCCTTTCCGTATTTTCTGTCGAATAAATTTTGTACATCTGTTCCCAACGTTGCGTTGCGCACACTAATTTTTGTCGCTCGCAACCTTGCTGCAAAGCGACATCCCTTTATACTTTATAACCAATAGTGATTTTTTTTTCAACGTTTACGCTCGTGCTCGAGTTGAGGCGCAAGCTACTCCTCTCTCATCGCTGCAATGCTAGTCAAGTTCACAGTTAGGCCAGGAAAATTGGTCACAGTGGCTTGTTGTTTTGTCTACTTATATGTGGGAGGCTTTCAAGAAAGTCTCAGCGCAAGTATATTGGTATAGAAAAGGTGTCGCATGGCCGCTTTCGCCGTTGACTTGTTTGGCCTATATCTTTGTAATGCTCCAGGTATGGACTTGTGTGGTTAAGGTGAAGTGAAGGACTAAGATTGAATAAGGAGTTTTCAAGCGATCATGTTTGTCTATGCTCGTAACTTCCGGCTCATGTCACCGTTTAGGGCTGTATAATCTCAATTTACACCATTCACATTGCTGGAAGGTTGATCTCCGAGACGCGTCTGACTTCCTAGCACTCAAGGCAGTTCGTATGCAACATTCCTATGCTGCGGTGGGCTAGCAGAGTGATAACTGTCAGGCTAATGTCGACTCTATATCGCAGCTTCCTTAGTAATTTGCGTTGCACTGAGAGTGTCGATAAGTATCTTGCAACCACGAGCACCCGTTGCCTGACGTTGTCGCGTTTTGATAGCGTGATTTAGCAAGAGCAGTTTTCATTCTCTACAAGTGTAATACAGATGCAATTGGCACTTATGTTCTGTTCTAACGACTCCATTAGAATAACTATTTTTTCTAAGAAGTCGACTTCTCGTTGTACTTGAATTTACGCTCCCACTTTTTGCTCTTCATGGTGTACCGATTCAACTTGTATTATGGAACTTGCAAGAAGAATCCTCCACAGGCATTTGTTGTTGTACTCGCTGATGGTAACGAGACACAGAAAATAAACGGAGGTTGTGAGCACTATAGTGCCTACATGCTCTTAACAACATTCGTCTGTGACCATCCTGGGCGAATTCCTGCTTCTCCGCTTAGTTATTTTCGCTTACCTTCCTACAATAAAGAGGACGGCGCTTTCTAAATTGTTCTCATGTTTTAGTTTTACGTTGGATCTAAAATTATCTTTTGGCTGAGAATAGTGCTTTTTGTATTTTGTTTTGGTATTTAAAACGCTTATATGCAAGCAAAAGTAAATTCAAATTGAAAGACTTTTTCATGCAAATCTAATGACAAATGGACGCCGAAATACTTTTTAGAGCCTGCATATTGTTTCATGTGTTGTTGCAAAACATAGCTTTTGCCGTAGATCTAATGGTTTTGGTTTTATTACCGTTAATTTCCACTTGACATTCCTTACACCATTTACTGAGCTTGTCGAAATCAGATTATACGTAGCAAGTATCCATAGGGGTAGTAATTTATCTATAAATTACACAGTTACCAGGAAATATTCTGACTGTGGCATATAGAACATTACTGATATCGTTAATATAAACTAAAAACAAAAAATTGGAGGATGCTTAAGCTTCGGCTTGAATAGTGAAACGCGATAGAGTTATCAGGACCCGTTCGCATCGGATTTTTTATGAGTAGGCTTCACTGCAACTCACAACGTGGGAAAGCCAGTTTACAAGCACCAAGCTTACACCAATCCGCCTAATGTCGGCTTCACTTTTAAACACAAATGCATTGCTGGAAGACATTTTTGCAGGGGCAATATAAGCCATCTTATATCAAAATGGGAAGGCCCTAGAACCTTCTTTTATAATTTTAATAATTGTTTCCTGTTGCCCTGAGTAGGCGAGCGCCAATTATGTTTCCTCGTACATTCAAATTACAATCCGACGTTATCATGTCTGTAGGTTGTACTTAGGTCGTACTTTACAACTTTTCTGACAGGATTTTACTTTGAAAATTTCAATTTTTGTTCACTAACGCCTTGCGCCACGTGGAGGGCCTGTATGGTGAGGGTGGTTGGGGGGTGAATTTATCCGCTACGGACGCCGGCGCTTGAAAATCCGACGCCGGATTTTCTGCGACACGGAGCCCTTAATGCTATCGCGATAAAATGGGCTCGACCACGGAACTGTGTTACACGAGATCTGTCATGTATTACTGGAGACGAATGTGCTGTACAAAAACTGACTGGTCGTGGGCAGTTAAGAAACACACACACACACACACACACACATATATATATATATATATATATATATATATATTGCCGCGTGCTCTATGTAGACATTTAGACTACGATGACGATCTGTGCTTTAACGTGCTCCGTGTAGTGGGACAGGGGGCACTTGAAGACGAAGAAGACGTCTGTTGTTCTGGTGGTCTTTTTGAACAGGCTGTTCTGCTGCCGTCTTGCTCCGCCGTTGTGGTCTCTTGTTCGCGTTGAACCGCGACACTGGTGGAAGTGCTGGGTACACAACCCTGCCTGGTGCTCCGGACTCCTCCTGGGAGCCGTTCATCCAGCCCACCTGCAATTACAACTCATGTACATTGCTTCAGTCGGCGGTTGCTAGGCCTTTCTCCCGAGCTCAACCCCCTACAAGAACGCTCGTTATTTCTCTTCCATGGACTTAAAGAGCGGGCACTGGCAAATTGAAGTCAACCCGAGAGACCGTGAGAAAACCGCTTTTGTCACGCCAGATGGACTATACCAATTTAAGGTCTTGCCTTTCGGACTTGTTCTCTGCATCTGCTACTTTTCAACGGCTTATGGATACCGTGCTTTCGGCGATGAAGTGGAAAACCTGCTTCGTCTATCTCGACGACGTCATAGTGTTTTCCGCAACGTTTGAAGAGCACCTTGAACGGCTTGAAGCGGTTCTGCAGTCTATACGGTCCGCCGGCCTCACCCTAAAGCCGGAGAAATGCCACTTCTGCTTTGCGGAGCTAGAGTTTCTTGGCCATGTCGTCAGTCACGCGGGAGTCCGCCCGGATCCTAAAGAAAATTGCCGCTGTCACACAGTTCCCTGTTCCTTCTGATAAAAAGGCTGTCAGACGCTTTCTGTACTGGCCCACTTTGACGGGACAGCTCCGACAATGCTTCACACTGATGCCAGCAATGTTGGTCTCGGGGCTGTTCTTTTGCAGTGCCAGGAGGACACAGAAAGAGTGATCGCCTATGCAAGCAGAACGCTCTCACGCGCAGAAGCAAATTACTCTACAACCGAGAAAGAATGCCTTGCCGTGGTATGGGCGGTTACAATATTTCCATCTTATTTGTATGGTCACCACTTCAAAGTTTTCAGCGACCATCATTCACTCTACTGGCTCACAAATCTGAAAGATCCCTCCGGGCGATCAGCACGTTGGAGCCTGAGACTGCAAGAGTTTGATATGACGGTCATGCACAAGTCGGGGAAACGGCATTCCGACGTTGACTGCCTGTCTCAGTCACCCATAGAATCATCTCCTTCGAATGATGAAGAGGAAACAGCATTCCTCGGCCTTCTCGACACGTCTACCATTGCACAACAACAACGTGACGACCCTGAGTTGCTTGGCCTGATTAATTTCTTGGACGGACGAACTCAGACAGCACCTAAAGCTTACGCAAGAGGATTACCATCGTTTTGCTTAAGGAACAAAGTTCTATACAAAATGAACTTCTCATCGAGCGGATCAAGCTATTTGCTCGTCGTTCCTACTGCTCTTCGTAGGGAAGTACTGGAAGCATGCCTCAATGAGGTCACTTCTGGGCATCTAGGATATACGCGAACACTGAACAGAGTGCGACAAAGATATTACTGGCCAGGACTGCCCGTTGCCGTGAAACATCACGTTCGGACCTGCTTAGATTGTCAGCGGCGCAAGTCACCTTCAACGAAACCAGCCGGTTTACTACAACCCGATCAAGTACCGCAAACTCCATTTGACCATATTGGAATGGACCTCTTCGGTCCACTTCCTACCTCTACTACTTGTAAACGCTGGGTTATTGTAGCAACTGCCTATCTTACTCGCTACGCCGAAACAAAAGCTATCCAGAGAGGCACAGCAGCAGAGGTGGCCCGATTTTTCATAGAGAATGTTGTGCTGAGACATGGCGCACCAACCATCGTCATAACAGACCGAGGCACCACATTCACAGCCGCGCTTTTAGATCACGTCCTGATGCTCAGTGGCACAACTCATCGAAAGACAACAGCCTACCATCCACAAACAAGCGGACTAACAGAGCGCCTGAACAAAACACTCGAAGATATGCTTTCCATGTACGTGAATATAGAGCACAAAGATTGGGACGAGATTCTGCCTTATATAACGTTTGCTTATAACACGGCTAAACAAGAAACTACACGGATGACTCCATTCAGCCTTGTCCACGGACGCGAAGTAAGGACGATGCTCGACGCCATGCTACCACACGAACCTGACGACATTGACTTGGATGCCGATGCGTTTACGCAACGTGGAGAAGAAGCCAGGCAGCTCGCACGCGTGCGAATACACCTGCAGCAAGAATACGATGCAGGTCGCTATAATGCCCGTCATAGGCCAGTAACTTACGACACCGGTGACAGAGTATGGGTCTGGACGCCTATACGAAAACGGGGACTATCTGAGAAGCTGCTGAGGCGATATTTCGGACCCGATAAAGTGCTCCGTCGGCTAAGTGACGTCACATACGAGGTCGTTCCAGATAGCCCTTACTGCACTAGGCGCCGCCAACACCGTTCCTGGACTTGTGCACGTAGTGCGCATGAAGCCCTACGTCAGCGAGGACTTTCGTTTTCACCAAGCGAACTTATTGTTCAGCATCGGGGCGATGCTCTTTTCGAGGGAGAACAAATGACGCGTGCTCTATGTAAACATTTAGACTACGATGACCATATGTGCTTTAACGTGCTCCGTGTAGTGGACAGGGGGAACTTGAAGACGAAGAAGACGTCTGTTGTTCTGGTGGTCTTCTTGAACAGGCTGTTCCGCTGCCATCTTGCTCCGCCGTTTTTGTCTCTTGTTCGCGTTGAACCGCGACAATATATATATATATATATATTTATATATATATATATATATTATATATGTGTGTGTGTGTGTGTGTTTGTGTCTGTGTGTGTGTGTGACTATTCAAACTTAAAGAAGCTTTCATGCTTTCTGTTGGTGCTTCCCTTTTGACTTGTCACATAGTATTCGGACGACTGTCAAGCTCTTCACAGCCTTTTGCCCCGACTCTTCCTTTTAAGCAAAACAAAATGTACGTTTGATTTTTCAAGATAAAGTTTTGACAGTTTTCAATGCGCTTTAAGTCAAGACTGTGTTCCATTGCGTAAATCTTGTTGAGCAGGCTTCGAACCCTCAAGGTTGCCTTATGTTCTCAGTTATATCTAATAAGTCATGAGCACACGTATTCGATTCAAAGACCGTGGGACATGGTCGAACGAACGCTCCTAGAAGTACAAAAACAACATAAGTAAACACAAAAATATATAAATCGCTTTAGATTGCCTCTAGGCAAATTCGACTGCCCATTGTAGTAATATATAGTGTAACGACTTAAAATCCTATTTCGGATTTACAAATTTCTCGGGATGATTCTCAGGAATTGGCGAATAAAATTGTAATATTGAATGCGTAGCTTTTGAATGCGTAGTTTTTCCTATGTTCTCACTTACATGTACAAAGTCAATAGCTCTCGTATTCGTTTTCAGAGACCGTGGTGCACGGTCGAAATAATGCCCCCAAAAGTAAAAAAAAAACAATAACACAATTATACGCGAAAGAACTAAAATGGCTATATTGCTGCTAGGCAAATTAGAATACCCAATGTAGTGATATATACAGTATTACCACTCAAAAGCACATTTCAGATTTACAAATTTCTAAGGATGATTCTTTACAATTTGGCATAAATATTGTATTATTCAAAGCGTAGCCTTACATCCTCCAGATGTTGCTCGTAGCTTCAGGCATCATTATGTGGCGGCAAAATTTTCGACCAATCGCCCCCCTGCATTTAAAATTGCCTAAAAGCATAACGTTGGTGCCCTGGTGAATGTTTGACCACAAAATATTCTGAAGTGGGAAATACCATCCACAAGTCAATGATGAATTGGGCTTGTTGGTGTGCGTTCACTTATTCATGCAAGGCAGTTGAATTCGGGTTTGTATTCTTTAGATATTGGCCGTATTGACATGTAAATGCGCCGATAATGTGCGAGATCGCAGTCTGGTGCGGTTAGGCAGGTTTTTACAAATCAATGAAACATCAGTTGCTGGTAAGCACTGCGACCGGTTGTTTTTGTCTTTCCTTTGTCTTTATCCTTGATGCTATATTTGTGCAACTCACGTGAATTCGCAGATAAGTTTTACAGGTATTATTCTTCTGTAGATATCTATGAAGCAGTCTCCATTGTGCACTGTTGAGCATTCGGAAGTATATTGTATGTGCATGCTCATTCTTTCACTGTGGTCTTTCCGTTGTCACGAGAATTGTAGGCTCAATAGGGGTTGAAAGCATGGTGCTGCATACGTCATAACCAACTTTCACTGCTATAAAAGCACATCGCTGGGGCAATCGGGTAGAGCACTACATCGTAAGATTCGGTTGGTTCTAACGTCGAGTTTATCATATCAACCTGGGTAAGCGAAAACAGTTCCAATTTTCATCTCTCATCGCAGCTGTACCAATAGCTCCAGACGACAGCAGTTTAGCAGACGTATCGAAGTAATGTCAAAAGTTCTCAGCGGCCTCTATCAGAAGCTTCATTATATACTGTCGTGAAACTGAGTCTACATTTGCCTATGTTTTATTGTAAATCACGGTTCATGCCGTTGACAAATATTTTATTTGCATGGGGACATCTAGAGTATTCACGCCGTTATTCTCCTGATTTCTCCTTACATCGATTAGACTTTGACCAGCAGCTAGGCTTTGACGCTCCACGAATAAATGGCTTTTAGCACTCTAATTCACAAAGAAGCTTAGGTTATTGGTAAAAATGTGAAGAAGCTCCGGACTTTCTGTGTTTGCATACGGTGTTCGGTTGGCCAAAGAAAAAGAATAATAAGCTAGGATATCGTGCATAAAGACAGAATTAAGTAAAATGCGTGATAACGACAGAAAAGCATCAATGCGTGACTGCGACAGAGCGCCAAGGCTCTGATATGAAAGCTCAATTTCTGAAAGAAGACAACTGCCCCCTGAAGGTTCCAAGAAAGAGAACTGCAGACGAGTGACTGAAACCTGAATTACGCTGTCAATTTCAGTAGAGGAGTACAGGAGGCATACGTGAACATCTTGGCTAATATCTACAAGGATTCCACAGCTACCTTGTTTCTCCACAAGAAATGTGGAAAGTTACCTACCAAGAAAAGGGTTAAACAAGGAGACATAATCTCTCCAATGCTATTCACTGCATGTTTAGAAGAAGTATTCAAGCTCTTAGACTGGGAAGGCTTAGGAGTCAGGATCAATGGCGAATATCTCAGCAACCTTCGGTTTGCAGATGACATTCTCCTGTTCAGCAACAATTGGGACGAAATACAACAAATGATTCAGGACCTTAACCAAAAAAGTGTAAGAGTGGGGATGAAGATGAATATGCAGAAGACAAAGATAGTGTTCAATAGCCTGGCAAGGGATTCAAGAATTCAGGATCGCCAGCCAGCCTCTAGAGCCTGTAAAGAAGTACGTTTATCTCGGTCAATTACCCCCAGGAGACCCTGAGCATGAGAATAAAATTTGCAGAAGAATAAAATTGGGTTGGAGTGCATTCGGCAAGCATTACCAAATCCGGACTGGGAGCTTACCTCTGTCGTTGAAAACAAAAGTGCACAATCATTGCATTCTACCGGTGCTAACATATGTGCAGAAACTTGGAGGTTAACAAACAAGCTCGAGAACAAGTTAAGGACCGCACAAAGAGCGATGGAATGAAAAATGTTAGACCGAACGTTAAGAGACAGGAAGAGAGCGGTGTTGATCGGAGAGCAAACGGGGATAGCCGATACTCTAGTTGACATTAAGAGGAAAAATGGCGCTGGGCAGGCCATGTTATGCATAGGATGGATAACCGGTGGACCATTAGAGTTACAGAATGGATACCAAGAGAGGGAAGTGCAGTCGAGGACAGCAGAAAACTACGTGGGATGACGAAGTTAAAAAATTTACAGGCGCAAGTTGGGATCAGCTAGCGCAAGGCAGGGGTAATTGGAGATCGCAGGGAGAGGCCTTCGTCCTCCAGTGGACATAAATATATGCTGATTATGATGACTGATAAAATGAAATTTGGGTGGTAGCAGCGGCAGAAAACTATTTCTGCTGATTGCGGTCTTAATTTTATGTTATATCATTGTCTGATTTTTTTACAGCCGCCGTGATCTATATTGATGGGGGAAAGCGCTTTTACAATACGCCACACATTCTTGCCTAGAGCACAGAAAACACAGGTAACTGGAGTGTTACGCAATTTTCTTTGCAAAGCAGGAGCAGAACTCTGTGGTAATTCATGTTGGCATTGTGAGAAATAGAAGGCAATGTTTTACCTACATCACAGAAAAATATGGTGCAAGTTTCAAAAATTTAGCTACGTTTTTTTATAGCTAACAACGACAAAGCGTGCCTACGAATGCATCGGCGCAACTATCATTATTTGAAGCCTGTTGACATCAAACTTCCTAATGTTGTGCATTTGAACAGCTGTATTGGCTTGGGTGGTAACACATATCAATATTGCAGTGACTCTGCTTACCTTAAAATTATTTTTGCACTTCTTTTCGCATGTTCTCCGTAAACCAAGGCAGCTGTAACATGGAATCTGTTATGAAGAAAGCAGCACTCATTTTCTTCTTTGTTACTCTCTGTGTCATCAGGTAAGGATAACTGCTTTACTAGGTCTCGCCCCCTCTATCAGCCAGCGCAACCTGACTGTATCTTCGGCACAGTAGTATCTATATGGCGCATCATTTAGACTAACAGGGTGGTAATTTGGACAAATTGGAAAATTTCAGTCACATGGCAAACAGCACACTACGCGAACAAGGACAGAAAAGACATGAATACTAAATCTGTTTCGACAACAGTAGGCAATACCTGCAGGAAAGAATAAACTGATGACAAAAGGAAAGAAACAGCTCGCAAAACATTTAAAAAACAATAATTTAGGCAACTGTTTATAGAAAGGACCGTATGTATCCCGAGGCTGTACGTGTAATTCTTAAATACACTCTCAGTTTTAAAATACCTGATGGTAACCCCACTCTGCGTTAGTGTTTAGATCGCACGTTAGGGGTACACATAAAAAATGGAGTGATAATATCGCCGAGCGGTACAACTGCAGTGTAAAAGTTATCAAAAAATGTCGCAGTTTCACCCGAAAAGGCGAAGCATCAATTGCGATAGCGAATTAGTAGAGCTATACGGAGTTAGGATAGTAGTTTTATCAGCTGTATAAACTTGGATATGCAGCAGCACCAGCAACGCGCAGAACTGTTGTTGACGCCGTAGGCGTTTTGCCCGCGTTCGCACGGAACGCGCCGGCGTTGGTGACTGTTGCCAGGGCCTCTGGGGGCGGCTCGGAGGTTTTCGACGAGATCAGAACGGGAAACTCGTCGAGCAGCGTCGGAAGTCTTTACCACTTTCTCGCCTCGCAACGTTTTCTATAAATATGCATTTGGTGCCGCAGCTAAACGTTGCCTTCCATCCCTCCCTCCCGTCCGCCCACGGCCTTTCGCGCGACTGTCGCCTTAGCTCTATATATATGAAAAATTATGGGGTTATACGTGCCAAAACCAGTTCTGATTATGAGGCACGCCGTAGTGGGGGACTCCGGAAATTTGGACCACCTGGGGTTCTTTAACGTGCACCTAAATCTAAGTACACGGGTGTTTTCGCATTTCGCCCCCATCGAAATGCGGCCGCCGTGGCCGGGATTCGATCCCGCGACCTCGTGCTCAGCAGCCCAACACCATAGCCACTGAGCAACCACGGCGGGTAGCTCTATATATATGGATATTGTAAAGGAGCAAAGAGACGCTTAATTCTTCAGCACTTGAGGGAGCACGCTGCGCCTTGCTCCCTATTGGGCAGCAGAAACAAGCGTCATTTTCTTCTTCAATAAAATCACTACTACTACTACAGGGCGCCGAACGCGCGTTTGTTCTCTGCCGTGCGTTCGCTGCCCGTCAAAGCGCGGGTCCCTCGCGTCCATTCACTCGCACATACAGCGTCCGGCGCGCGGCGACAATTTCATTGCCGTTGACGTCATATGGAACCTCACGGCGACCGCGACGGCGACGCCGACGCCAGAAATCCTCTTTGAGTGTCCATAGAATTGCTATCGCAATAAAACTGTTGCCCCAAATGCACCGGTCGGGACCGGAGGTGGCAGAGTGGCAGCGTCAGCACGGCTTTCTGCCACCTGATGTCCCATCCAATTGCGCAGCAGTGATGATGGGTCTCATCTAAGCACACCCCGCTAATTCCCGTACACACGACAGGTCGCCACTTGCGATTTTTTATCTAGTGGCTGTGAACGAACCTAGTCAGTCTGCATATATGATACTGATATTCCCGCAGTCTCCTGAGGTGCAGGTCAGTCTAAGTGACTCTAGGTGCGCACAAGGGCATCTATACTGAGTGAAATGATATTGTCACGTAGGTGACGGTGACAGACACTGCGTCGGTTTAAACTTACAGTTAATTGGGCGAACTTGTGCCCTAAAGCAATCGAACAACAGTAACGGCGAAAGCAGCAAGCGCGCCTACGCCTTTGTCGGACTGAGCCAGCACAAGCGGTGGTCCCCTATCTATACCTTTCGCCTCCAAGATCGAAACGCGTCAAGTGACGCCGCTCGCGTCGTAGCGACGTGAGCTGCGTCACTACGACTTTTCTTAAGAACAATTCTGGCGTAAGAGGTTGGTGTGAATACGAGCCCTTATTTGTATTATGTGCGCCTCCTACGCCTACGGTGTGCAAGTCGTTCCGAATGCATTTCCTCAGCACGCGCTGATCACACCCTTTCGATAGTGCATTTTTTTGTGCCGATGTACTCTTCATTCCAAAAGAAAGAAAAAGGAAGACGAACGAGAGCGCTGTCTCCCTAGGCGAACGCAAACCTTCCTCTGCATCGACCCGCCGTGGTTGCTTAGTGGCTATGGTGTTGGGCTGCTGAGCACAAGGTAGCGGGATCGAATCCCAGCCACGGCGGCCGCATTTCGATGGGGGCAAAATGCGAAAACGGCCGTGTACTTAGATTTTGGTCCAAGTGAAAGAATCCCAGGTGGTCCAAATTTTCGGAGTCCCCCACTACTGCGTGCCTCATAATCACATCGTGGTTTTGGCACGTAAAACCCCATAATTAATTTTTTTCCCTCTCCATCGGTCACACACACACATAAACCTGCCCACTCAACAAATGTGTCAGGCTTACCATGCTGGTATTATTAACAGCGGAGCTGTTTAACCTCTTGGTTAGGCCACGTAGTGCGAACAAAAAATGTTGCAGTGGCTTAGCTCGGCTATGCCAGGATATACGTAGCGTTAGCAAAGGTTCAGCTGATTATTCTTAGCTTTCCTGGTTGTCTAGATTGTCAAGGAGTAGCTTGATTGTCATGCTTACTGCTGCTCCAATGACACACACAAACGCCAGTCATAAGCGCAGCGGCTCCAGCGCAGTGTAAGACGGCGACTGCACAGCGAGCGAGCGCCGACGCCAGTGCGTCTACCACGGCTACGACGTCACTCCTCTGGAATGCGCAGACCGGCGGCGGTGAGTCGCACGCGGCGGCGGCGGAGTGCGCGAGAGGTGCCGGCTCCGGTGGCTCCGGTGCGCAAGCCGTGTGACATCACTGATCCTTGCGCATGCGCAGCACGGCTCTTGATGTGCCGCGCGAAACGGGCTTGGCTAGGCCAGTGTAGCTAACGCTACAAAAACGGCGCCTGGCGATGACATTACCGCGCATTGCCTCGCAACCACCTCGCGGAGCGGCGTGTGCTTTGCCTCCTCTCCATGCCATGCACATGTTGCCTTGACATGGGACGTTAAATAGAGGGAAGGAGAGCATGCTGCGTGGCGCGGGCAATGCTCGGGAGAGAGAAAGAGAAAATGAGAGCGAGAGAAGGAGACAGATAAAGAAATTAAAGCAGCACCAATGAGGTAACGCGCAGAGCTGCTGCTAACTCCGTCAGCGTTTCCCCGCGTTCACGCTGAACGCGCGCGGTGTCCGTGCCTGCAGTCGGAGCCTCTGGCGGCGGCTCGACAGGTTTCGACCAGCCACAGCCCGGCAAGTGTGTAGGCGCAGCTTGGCCGTGATGTCACCGAGGAGATAAAGCTCGGAGCCGCCGCGACGGCGGCAGAACTCTCATTGACTCTGTCGTGAGTACATGTAGCCTTGACAAGGGACGACCAAAGAAGATCCGCACACCCGAAGAAGCTGCTCATCTTGAAGCGCGTCGCGCGGCCAAGCGAGAATCTGCACCTCGGCGGCGAGCCGATTCGGAATTGATAGCTTTCATGTGACGTCACGGACGCAGCTTATCACCGTGCCGGTGCACCAGCATGACGGTTACGATGACGTCACTGCAAGGCATCTATACCGTGCCTACACTCGCGGACAACTTTCTGTGGCAGTGAAGGGAAAGCTACGGGTGCGTGGCTGCTGCACAAGTGTTACCGCGCCAAGTAGTCCGGCAGCGGTTGGCTGTGCTTACGGCGGCTTGTAACAGACGCTGAATTGACGCAGCTTCCACGTGCGATGGTTTCGCGTTTGCGCCAACGCAGAACAGAAAAGTCGGAAAATAAGCAAACTTTTGCACTCAGTGGTGTGCATGGTCTTATTTCGGTGTTGTAATAAGGTGTTTCTGTTTACTCTTTCCCAGCCTAAACTAATCGGGATTTAAGCGAAAGACTCTTTTCAGAAGCGCTCTCACTTGTGCGCGCTTTGCCTCCGTAGCTTTCCCTTCATTGCCACAGAAAATTGTCCGCGAGTATAGCAGCATTTAGCATATCCAAGCAAAACTTAGCCTAGCCTAGTAGAACTTGGAAGAAGCTATGGGTCGATCACGAGATCCGCTGTTTACTCGAGGCTTGCACCACTAATGCAAGCTGCCCACATTTTTTTCCACCAAAAGCAATTGATTTTTCTGTCTCGTGAGCCACTCTTTGTCATTTAATTGATGTCGAACCAAAAGCAATACCGTTAGGGTTCTGGTTCAACGTACCCAAACTTCGTTCCACTTCAGTTTCAGTTCAGAAAACAGCTTTGGTGCCGGCAACTTCGTCCTTTGTCTTCTATTTTGCTGGCAAAGTTAGGCGAAATAGACAGAACTTGTTTAAATTCAACCCAAAATTATGTCTTCCTTGAAGCTCAAGACTCGGACTCACCAGACTTTTACCAACAAGGCTTAGCCGGACTCAGGCCATTTATCATTTATCAGGCCGGACATTTATCTATCAGTGCGGGTCTGCGAGAGTCAGAGTCAGTCGACTCATCTGTAAGCTTGCCGACGTATGCTTAATACGAGGACTATACCTGAACTGTTAGTATGAACCAAGTGGCGCAGTAGAATGGGTGAACTGAAGTATTTCATCATGGCATAGACCCGGATCAGATTGGCCTTTTATACTGAAACGCTACAGCTAAGGAATGTTATGACAACTCCGTTGTGTTTGTGATTCTCAAATTACTGCAATTACGCCTTTCAGCAACCGCTAGTCCTCATCATACGCGTACCTGATCAAACATGGCTCTTATACATTGAAATCTTATACATTGAAATCGGAAAGCGTCGTAGATGCTGTCGCTCGGCAGAGGCATATGTGGTCACTATGCGCAATATATTGAATAATTTTTAGAGGTAACAATTAAAAACAAGCACAAAAATGTGGAATGCGTGAGCAATTCTTACTCATAACCATTAAAAAGAAGAGGTTGAAAAATGGTCAATATTTTTAGCAGGAAATAAAATTGAAAGAGGAAACAAAAGGAAAAGTGCCACTGACTGGCTGCTCGAAAGCGGAGGTCAAGCCCTCCTCCCCATTTATCGCGCAATAATTAAACATATATATGGAATTCAATACAGTATCACACAGCTATTACTAGAAACTGAAACTCACTTCTGTATGGTGCAACAGGATCTCGTTTATTCATTTCTCTGAACTTTCAGTTGCGTGTAGCGCCGAAACATTGCCAGCTATACAGCAGCTAGGCGAACACCGTGCTTTGCTGAACAATAATTAAAACCCACCGTGAAGTCGTAGTGACTTTGGCGTTGCGCTGCTAAGCACAAAGTTGCGAGATCGAATCCTGGGAGCGGCGGCGGCATTTCGATATGGAAGAAATGCAAAAACACCCGTATGCATTTTCTGCAAGGTAAAAAAAACCTCTGGCGGTGAAAATTAATCGGGAGTCCCCCACTACAGCGTGCCCCATAATCATATCTACGTGTTGGCACGTAACACCCCAGATTTTTTAAAACAAGGACTGAAAATGCAGCTCTTCTCGGGGCACCCCCAAGGGCGAGCATGGCTCCTGCGCCTCATAAGGGGGTGGCTTTACAGCGTGATTGTGTTGTGCAAGATAAAGGACGTTTGCGTGAGAATGTACAAGGAACACTAACAACGCTCAGATAAATGCGCCACCACATGTAGAGGAGGGAAGAGCCCTATGAGGTCACAGTAAAACACCTGCCCACAACATAATCAGCTGCAGTGCACTTGCTAGTCGCGGGACTAATGGTGCAAAAATCCGAAACAATGCCTCGCAATATACTCTAAACCGATCTATAATTCACCTAACGTTTGCATGTCATTTGCAGCTCCAATTCTCATACTTCAAGTGAAGCTCGGAAAGCAGTGGTGGAGGAACGAGTGTTGTATTCGACTCGAGACTGCTGGAGATCCGTGAGTAACACAATTCAATGGTTTACTTCATCAAGCATATCCCTTTGGATAATGCAGTACTTGTTCGCATAACCACTTTTGGCACTATAATCAAGACGTACTTCAAATGAACGCTGTGTTCAGCATTCTAGAACATCCTACCAGAAGCATTCCGAACCGTTTTATACCGGTTTATACAGTTAGGTGTGTCTATCGATATAAAATCAATGTTCACCTGTTTACAATAAAAATGGGCGCTAATAACAGTGGATGTAAATTCAACTAATTTCCCATACTTAAAAAGTATTGGAAATGTGTGCCGAGTTCTTCTTACTGTTCCAAAAAATTACCCATTGAAATCTTTTCAGTGCTCAACCAGATATCAGTAAGTAGTCCTAGAATAGTTAATGTTGGGCTAGTTGGTTTTCCAGAACTAAACAAGTAACTTAGCGCAATAAACAAGGGAGACAAAATCAAGCGCCGTCTCCCTTTTTTAAAGCTGACAGTGGACCTGGAAAAATGCGCCACACTTTTAAACTTTACCGTGGGACATGATATAGTGCAACGTGACTTTGTTTGCTTATTCTTTTGTCCCCCTTCATGCTTCCTGAGCTTTATAACTGAGTTAGGAAACATAGTTTTTAATTCATGATCTTGTTGACACTTTTTCTTGGTGCAATAATATTAAAAGGTGTTATGTACATTGTCACCAACCAGTGTTCTTATCGATTTGAAAAAAAAAGCTTTCATTAGACAAAGCAATAGAAAGAGTTGGACAAGCAATGGAGAGATCAACAAAACTTTCGATACATTACCATTCCTGGCCGAAATTCATTTCGAGCACACGTTTTGTTGTCAACACGCTTTGAGAAGGAATAGGTGTAGTGAGGCAAGTGCAAAAGATTTGGAAATAAAACTCTTGCTTAGGAATGCGGTGCAAACAGCATGAAGTTAATATAGCTCGGCGTAAAATGAAGGTCAGTTGACTCTGCGTCCGTGCGCGAGTATATTGAGAGTGTTTAATCAATGTAATATGTTGAAATTATTTACACTGCATGGAAATAGATGCCGTAGCACGCTACTTCCTTTCGCTTCCTTTTCCTCGACACCTCCGCAGGCGCGCTATACACCAGAAATTGTACAAAGAATAAACTTGGACGGTATATCCTTAGGTTGTGAGTTGAACGACGAATGCAGAGGCCTTACAGTCACGCGTCTCTACCACGAAAAACGTAGCAGTTTGCACTAGTGGTGCAAGTCTGGAGTAAACAGTGGAGCTAGTGATCGACGACCTAGCTTCATCCAGGTTTTAATGGGCTCGGCAAAGTTTTGCTAGGAAGTGCTAAGTGCTGCTGGGCTCGGTATTCCGAATCGGCTCGCCGCCGACGCACATATTCTCGCTTGGCCACGCGACGCGCCTCAAGATGAGCGGCTGCTTCTCCGGGTGTTCTTGTTCTTCTTCTTTCTCGGGTTTTACGTGCCAAAATTAGTTGTGATTATGAGGCACGCCATAGTGGAGGGCTCCGACTTAATTCTGACCCCCTGGGGTTCTTTAACGTGCTCTACAACACGAACACACAGGTGTTTTTGTATCGCGAGGTACATTGGTCGCGTTCTCGCCGTTTCACTGTGGTCGGTCGCCGCACCGTGAGCTGAGCCGTTGCCGAGCAACCGTAGCAGCTGGCAGCGCTGTTCGCTGCGCCATCTGGCATGACGTCTGAGGAGGAGCCGGTGAAACCGCGAGCGGAGTCGTTGCCTAGCAACCGCCAGCGTTGCATCGGCGTTGCCAGCATAGCATCGCCGGAAGATCCGGCGTTGCATCGTACATATAGAAGGTGGGACTTGGTGGGATTCGTCAGCAGATATGGAAAGTGAGTCGGAGAGCGCGCGAGGGAAGCGCGCTTTCACGGGGAGCGAACGCACGGCAGAGTGCGAACGCGACTGAGGAGCCGGCGTTGCATCGTATACATAGAAGAGGCGGCTCGGTGGGATTCGTCGACAGATATGGAACGTGAGTCGGAGAGACTGAAAGAAGCCAGGCTTCGTCGTCGGAACGAATCCAAGAGGAGGCAGCGAGTTGAGGAGACGTAGGAAGAACGAGCCGCATGCCTCGAGAAGCATCGTAAGTATGAAGCGGCCAGGCGAGTGCATTCAGATGAGGATGGTTCGTCGTCTTGTTCGGCATCTCGTACAAGGGCCACGGATCAACGACGGAATGAAACACCAAGCTCTCGCTACGCACACCCAGGCATAACTGAGTTAAGCCACAACCAATTTTTGCATTTCGCCTCCACCGTATTGCGGCCGCCGTGGCCGGAAATCGATCCCGCGATATCGTGCTCACCAGCGCAACGCCTTAGCTGGCTGAGTCACCGCTGCGATCAAATCTTCGGGTGTCTTGATCTTCTTTGGTCATCCCATGTCAAGGCTACATGTACTCGCCACAGACGCAACAAGAGTCCTGCCATCGTTGTGGCGGCTCCGAACTTTACCTCCCCGGTGACGTCACGGCCAGGCTGCCCCTCCACACTTGCCGGGGCGTGGCTGGTCGAAACCTGCAGAGCCGCCGCCAGACGCGCCGGCTGCAGTGACGGACACCGCTCGTTCGGCGCGAACGCCGGAAAACGGGGAAACGCGAATGGCAGCAGCTCTGCGCGTTGCGTCGTTGGTGCTTATATACAATTTCTTTCTCTCTCTCTCTCTCTCTCGCTTGGTCTAATTTTCTCTTACTCTCACCCGAGCATATCGCACGCCGCGCGCATGCTCTCCTACCCTCTCCTTAACGTCTCATGTCAAGGCAACATGTGCATGGCACGGAGAGGAGGTGAAGCACACATCGCTCCGCGAAGTGGCTGCTAGGCAACCCTCTCGCTCGGCGAGCGTGTTTTTTGGCTTCAGCAGACGCGTTATGCCCTGCTTAAACAGCTCCGGTGTTAATAATCCATATGCCTACTTCACAATTTGCGCCTGCATTTCCACATGCCCAACAAACGTACCTTTGTCTTTCATGCAGACTTTGATTTATTAAGCTCATTCGTTCGTTCAGCATTGCTTCTTTATTCTTGCGGGCAAGCGTCTTACGAATACCATAAGCACGAGGGTGACGTAAAATATACGCAAACGAAGCGCCTGCTATGGTAACACGCTCGCCCAGCTCTCCGCTCGAGGAAGCTGATATAAGTATCGTCAGCAGCACCATCGCGGCTGCCATGATCTGTGTTAGGCTCCGCAGCCGATGCTCCCACCTGCCTTTCTAACCACTATCACGTTGGTGTCAAAGTACCAATAAGTACTTCAGCAAGGGTGCACGTGCTTGAATGTTTTGGACGCCGTTTATTCATCTTTAATTCGTCGCTGCGCACGTCACCACACCAGGCAATGCCTATTTCTTATACCCGCCTGCTAAGCTGGCTTCAATTAATACCAACATATACCAAACCTACCGGTGTCCATTGTTCAGCCGCATTTATCGTACGAAGCACTAGAGTAGCAGCTGGGATGTGCTATGATTCTTAATTCGCTGAGGCACGGTAATCAACCGATGCTGGTAGCAAGGGAAAAGTATGGTATTTATTATTACTCTGGTATTTATTGACGCATACATCACCGCGATGAGACATCACGCGGATTACATGTGGTACTCTGTTATTCCAAGGGGAGCCACGGCTTTTTGGCTATGTACATTTAGTTGCTCGTCGATATTATTGGCGCTTAGCATTAGCAGTACAAAACGTAAGGTGATACGTGTATTCGGATGTTTCTCGCCAAAGATCTGAATATACTTCATTAACATAAACGTGAGAGTAAACAGGGCATTTATGCTCAGCCTTTCACTACAGCCTTTCATGCCAGTTATCACAGCAGGACTTAGACTTATGGCTACACATTTGGGCCTGAGCACAAATTCAGGAGTGGAGGGTTGCTAATGACAAAAAGTGTGTTAGTGAGGTTATAAAGTTGTGTGCGTTGTAAACTGCAAGGTCATATCTTGGTACTAATTGATGCGATTGTTACTTTATTTCGTGTTATGGTGCCGATGATTTCAAAACGTCACAACACCAGCAAACTCATTTTATATGGATGATGTGAGAGACTAAATATCACAAATGTAGTCACTGACATAAATGTAGTAAGCAATGTTGTTGGTAAGCTTCTTCATCATCATCAGCCACTATTTATGTCCAGTGCAGGACGAAAGCCTCTCCTGGCGATCTCAAATTACTTGTTTCACTGTTAATAAATAAAGGAACACTTCATTTTACTTTCTAATCCCCTAACTCACCATGCCTGTATTTCTTTCAGACTTGTCCTTGTCCTCACGGGTGCAGGTGTCCCGGCCTCATTTCCAGATTGTTTGGAAATAGTAATTGTTACTGAAAATCACGGGGAATAAAAGATGCATTTCAAAATCAATCTCGCTAAAAATAAATACAATGTGTGGTGCTAGTCTCAGCTCTTGCTGCATTGTAATTTTTCTTGAAAGTATTTTCAGCTACGAGTGCTTCCACACGGCTTCGTCCTACACACGCACACATGTATATATACGTAATCCTATCATAAGAAGCTAACAAACAATGACACCAAGGGCAACATAGGGGAGATTACTTGTACTTACAAATTGAACTAAAGAATTGGTAAATTTTTGCAAATGAAAATGGATGAAAACAAAAACTGTCTACAGGTGGGGAACGATCCCACGTCTTCGCATTACGCGTGCGATGCTCTATCCATGAGCTACCGCGGAGCCGTTCTCAACTTTCTGGTGTATTTATGTTTTGCAACTAGAACTAATCCTGGGAGTGTTAGCCAGTGCCACCACTCACAAACCTAGGCGGCGGATGTGGAACATCCTTTCTGCTGCAGGCGTCACGAGCACGTGATCTTTTTTGGGTGATGGCAACTGGTATAAACCCACATATGCTACCTGGAGGCATCAATGTTGCCGAATTCGAGCCCTCGTTATGTAATGAACAAGAAGAAAGGGAACCGAGGGGCCCGATTATTATTAATCATATCATAGGAAGCCAACAATGACACCAACGACAACATATGAGAAATTACTTGTACTTACAAATTGAATTAAACAAATGATAAATTAATGGAAACGAAAATGGATTAAAAAACAACTGTCCGCAGGTGGATAACGATCCCACCTCTTTGCATTACGCGTGCGATACTCTTACCATTGAGCTACCGCGGAGCCGTTTTCCCGTCCACTCTCCAGGGTATTTATGTTTTACAACTAGAACCCTGGGAGTGTTAGCCAGTGCCACCACTCATAAACTTAGGTGGCGGATGTGGAACATCCTTTCTGCCGCAGGCGTCACGAGCACGTGATCTTTTTGGGTGATGGATACTGGTCAGTAACCCACATATGCTACTACCTGAAGGCATCAATGTTGCATCAATATTGCATAAATGTTGCATAAACACGGTTCCGCACTAGCTTAATGGTTAGAGCATCGCACGCGTAATGCGACGACGTGGGATCGTTCCCCACCTGCGGACAGTTGATCTTTCATCAATTTTCATTTCCATTAATTTATCATTTCTTTAATTAAATTTGTAAGTATCAGTAATTTACCCGATGTTGTCCTTGGTGTCATTGTTTGTTGGCTTCTTGTGATTAATAAAAATAGGGTCCCTCGGTTCCCTTTGTTCCCGTTGATATATATATATATATATATATATATAGAGAGAGAGAGAGAGAAAGAGAAGAGAGAAGAGAGAGAGAAAAAAATGGGAAGCACAACTTTGCTGCTATCTTAGGTTTATCTGCCCATCAGTTTCGGTCGGTTGACCGCCTTTTTCAAAGGATACATGAAATTCTTAAGCGCACGCAAAAGCGACGAAACACCCGCGACACTTCAAAAACATTAATGAGCCATTTCAGTCTGTGAAGGTGGATGATCAGCGAAACTTTATAGATGGTATATCTGAATGTAAAACAAATATACAAAAATGTTTTGGTGTTGAATTTTTCACGCAGATTTCTATTGCCTATGGTAAACGATCAAGGGTTCGTTGTCGAGGATGCACCGGTTCTCGGCGAAGATTATCCCGACACACGAGCGCCTCGTGCTCTTTGGCACCATGGCATCGGTTCATCACTGTAGCCCTAACCGTTCGAGCATAAACGAGGGCAGCCAATCGTCATCTGGCCGCCACATGTACACGTTGAAGTCGCCAACAACGAGTACCGGAATTTGATCGCCATCGGCCGCCTTAATCAGCCAGCCAAAGTGGTCTTTCATAAATTTCTATACGTCGCGCTTGGAAGAGGCAGGTCGAACGTACACGGTAGCAAATACCGTCCCGTCGGCGGTCTTTACGGCACACACGTCGGCAGAGCATGCCGCGTTTTCTAGTTCTTGGGTTGTGGACGAAACGTCGTACGGTGCGACGGACGCAACTGGGTCGTTCCTCACGTACAATATGGCAACACTGCCCGCGCGCGAGTCGACTCGTCGGTCGCACGCGACGCCGGTGTAGCCATTGACTTGAACGACGAAATTGGACCACATCTCGAAGAGACACAAGAGGGATACCCGTCTTAGTAGCGCGTCGTGGACCACGTCCAGTGCGTGCGGACGCAGTGACCTGACATTGAGAGCCACCAGTGAGACGCTATTTTGCGGTTTGGCCAGTCTTGGCGCACACGCTTTGGTAATGCTGGAAAGGTGGCGGTTATCTAGTCACCGAAACTCGTCCAGCAGGCGGAGGTCCTGATTCACTCGGGCGTGGTAGAAGGTTTGATCTCCCTTGGCGTTGGTGAGGCATATCCGGTGAACGTCCGTGCACCTACTGAGGGCAACATAGACCAGCTTCCGCGGGTGCCTATACGGTCATACTTGTACACCACGTCCGAGTAGGTGGCCCCCTGCAACTTGTGAACGGCACTGGCCTGAACCAGGGGAAACTGCCTGCTCCGACAGGCAATTCCCGTCTTTCTGTCCAGAGCGACGTTGATGGTATGCATCTATACGGGTACCCAATTAGTCTTAATCTCGATGCCGCGCCATTATGGTGACAGTTGAGCTTCTTGTGGCTTTGCGTGGGCAGCTTGCAGACAAATAATCTTTTTGTCGGTCTTCCTGAAAAGAGAAATGACAAAGCCATGACACACATGCAAGCAAAAATTGGTGAAACAAAAGTTAGTCCCCTAAATGAACAAATCACGGTTCTAGTTGAAGTGTTCATAAACATACCCTATGAGGATACTGGCCCTTGATGTTACTTCCAGTGGTGACACGTTCACTGTTGACTTGTACGTCCAGAGAGACTATAGAGTCCAAAGAGATGAGTCCAAGTATGAGCAGCGTCTCGGAGGCTGGAGTCGAAAGAAAAACGAGCCGCAATTACTATGGTTCAAGTGAGGGCGAGTTTGTGATTCATGTATGACAAAGAACAGTGCACAAAACGCTCCATGTCAGAAAAGCACACACACACACACACACACAACACTGTTTTGATTGTGCATTTCTTTCAGTGGTGTCCTTGTGTGGGTTGTGGTTAGTCAAGCCTCGATTAGATGACAATTGTTTCTGCCAGATACTAGTAATAAACACAGCCATTTTATTATGTCTCAAATGCAGTTATTCTAACTGTATCAGTGGAAGTACATTTGTCAATAATGCGCAGTGAATTTACCTCGGTGTATCAATCATGCAGCAACAGCCAAAACTTTATTATTTATGCTGTACTCATGTTAGCAATTTTAGAAACTTCGCAAAATAGCAAGAGCCTCGTTTGAAGTGCTTTGGAAGGGCAATAACTTTATAATTATTACTATTTTCTACGTTTAAGAAATGACGACAGGAATATGTTTTATCCGGCTCGCACGCAAAGAAACTCACAGTTGAAAATGCGAAGCACTGCTGTTTTACTCACCGGGGCACACGCCCAGGGGCTGCAAGGTTATTCCGCTTTCGGGGGCAGTCTTCAAGCAGACTGTCCTCGGTTCCAGCGATTAATTTTCGTGCTGGCTAACACACTGTTATTTTCAAGCAACACGTCATTACGCGGTCAGAAGCGGCAGATCACTAACGACGGAGAGAGAGAGAGAGAACAGAAGAGAGGAAAGGCAGGGAGGTTAACAAGACGCATGTCCGGTTTGCTACCCTGCACTGGGGAAAGGGGGTATAGGGATGAAAAGAGAGAGAAAACTAACGGCGGAAGCCGTGCATGCAGCCGTTATGCCAGTGAAACGCCTCCGCTGATAAAGTTCACCGTCTTTAAACGCGTTCACTTAGTGGCCGCTATCGAATGTTGGATGCAGTAACTGGCTGAGATATATTAATATCTAATTAAAACGAGCCTGCGCGATGCTGCTCAAAGGAAACGATCACCCCGTTCGCAAATATAAGCGTCGTACAATTTGAATCGATAAACGGCACAGACTGCAATCTATACCAGTGGGCTGCTGCTGTCAGTGAGGCCTCAAAACCTTTATTCAAGTAAGAAAACACGGACTTTAATAACAGAAGTCGAATGAAAAAAAAAACAATATACTGCTTATTTTTTTAAAATGACACTGTAACTATGTTTGTTGGTTATTATATGTACATTATTAGATCAAATATTGAGCCGCGTTGAGCGCCTCTAGAAGAAAAAAATACAAACTATATAAAGTATGCAACCAAATTACAGTAGCTCCACTTTCGCGCTTATGCTGGAACGCGCGCGGTTGATTTTTCGCCCTCTGTGGCCATTTCGTGAACTCGAGAATTTCCGGGGCCTGGTGGCACGTCCCAGCAATCGTTGTGCCCCTTTGTCTCGTGACGTAGAGATCGCGCTTGTGCTTCTAACAGCAGTTGCCCCTTGGACTCGCTATGGGAGAGACGATCATTTAACCACATCTTCAGGGATGCAGCAGCGCCAACGCGGCTGCCATGATCTGCTGTTACGCTCCGCAGCCGATGCTTCCACCTACCCTTCTAACCACCATCACGTTGGTGTCAAAGCACCGATAAGTACTTCAGCAGGGGTGCACGTGCTCAATGTTTCGGACGCCGTTTAGTGATCTTTAATTCGTCGCCCATTGTTCAGCCGCATTTATCATACGAAGCACTAGAGTAGCAGCAGGCATGTGCTATGATTCTTCGCTGAGGCGTGGTATTCAACTGATGCTGGTAGCGAGGCACAGGTATGGTATTTATTATTACTCTGTTATTTATTAATGCACACATCATCATGTTGAGCCATCGCGCTCATTACATGTGCTACTGTGTTATTCCAAGGGGCGCCAAGGTCCCAGCAATGCGTGATACTTTTTGGTAATGCAAATTGAGTTCTTCGTCAATCTTGTTGGCGGTTACCCGTAGGAGTACAAAACGCAATGTCAGACGCGTATGCGGATGTTTCTCGCCAACGATCTGACTATATACTTCAGTAACATCAATGTGAGAGTAAATAGTGCATTCATGCGGAACATTTCTCTACCATCGACGTACCAGTTATCACAACAGGACTTTGACTTATGGCTATACACTTAGGCCTGAGCACAAACTGAGGAGTGCACGGAGCATTGCTAACGACAAAAATTGTGTTAGTGAGGTTATAAAGTTAAATGCGCTGTAAACTGCAAGGCATGTTTTAGTACTAATTCATGCGATTGTAATATGATTTCGTGTTGTGGTGCCGATTATTGCAAAACGGGCACAACCCGAGCAAACTTTTTTTAATGTGGATGATGTGAGAGTCTAATTACCACAAATGTAGTCACTGACATAAATGATACAAACAGCGTTGTTGATAAGTTTGATTCATTGTTATTCAATAAAGGAACACTTCATTTTAGTTTCGAATCCCCTAACTCATCGTGCCTGTATTTCTCAGACTTGTCCGAACTGTCTTGGTGGGGGCAGGTGTCCCGGCATCTTTTCCCGTTTATTCGGAAGACATTCTTGTTACTGAGAAGCACGGAGAATAAAACACGTACTTCAAAATCAGTTTCGCTGAAAATAAAAAATATTTTTCGTGCTAGTCTCAGCACTTGGTGCATTTTAGTTTTTCTTGACAGAATTTTCACCTTACATTGCTTCAAAATGGCTCCGCCCCACTTATATATATATGGTTGAAAAGTTGATGCGATTCCTGTAAAACAGGTGTGTCGACTTTTAGGCCGGACACCGACCTCTCCGACCGAAACATCGGCAACAAACAGTTGTTTTTCCAAAAGTGCACCAACTTTTCAATTGTAACCTTGCAGAAACCATAGAGACCTCTACCTTCAAGATATATACAATAAACACATATTTTTGTTTTTTCCGTTACCTACGAGCCTCATGCTAAAGCAGGTCCTAGTGCACACACGCACGCACACGCACAGACACACATTCACAGAGTTACGTTCATCTATGTGTTCACATAAACTGTGCGTTACACAAACTTCATATTACGAGTAATATATATCAGGCATAGTTATGTTGAACAAGGAAGCCTGTTCATGATGAATAGTATATCTTTCAACCAAGTAGGGCAATTAGAGCCTTCTTCGAAATTTTCTTATTCAAGCGTTCCACAGTGCCATACCACCGGTATTCGCAATCTTACTAACAGTTCAAGGAAGTGTGCCTGGTACCAACTGCAATTTTTGTAATAACAAAGGAAATGTTGTATAATGTGCCGAAACTTTCAAGTTGTCGGCTTAATTGAAAGCGTTTTAATTATTTACCGAACTCTTGTATTTTTCCCTATTTTCATGCGTCATAAGAGGTTCACAGCTGGTTTGTGCAATGTTATCCTATATTCTACATTTAGGTTCTTTATCTGCACATATTCAACATAATCGCAGGCGTAATCCTCTTGAGCTCGCAGCCCTGCTGACTAAAGCGCTAAGGTGACAGCTGTCTCACAGTATTCAGTTGATATATGCTCGTTAGTTGCTCGGGTATCCTTCTTTCATCTTTCATTCCAGTTACCCTATTATCTGAGCACAGTGTAAGCAGCTGGTCTATGAATAAGCTCACCACTCTGCCTTCCCCTCTCTTCCCCTGCTCCGTGGTTGAGCTCCAGGTGCCCTAGCAGTCTTTCAAGCTTCAAGGCTTCTTGACGAGTTTCATGTGCGCACTCACTAAAAGCACACTAGCGAACCGACTTAACTGCTAAGTGTAGGCTCTTGTACCTGTAGTAAAGCACCGGCTAACGTTATCTAATATTTCGCTGGGCGCTGACTAGCGTCGGTGCGCTCTCGGTCTCATTTTGGGCACCATTGAGCTGTGCCGGCCAACGCCACTTGCAGTATTCACGGAGCCAGCATTGTGAGATGCCTGGTGGCTACCAGGGCGTTGTTCCTTCTGAACGGCAGCAGTTCACTTGTGTTCGGCTTTGTGACAACATCTCACATCTAGCATCTACGTGTAGTTATAATACCATATGTGGAGGTTAGACAGGATGCTAGGCTTTGCTTCCTTTGTCGATGCTCCGCCATTGGAGCGAGACTTTCAGTTTCTTTATTGATTGGTTGTCATGCTGTGGTGAAAGGTATTTCATGCACCCGAGTAATTGTAGAAACCATTGCGCATCAACTTAATAAGTGGTTACGAGTGGTTGTTGGTCATGTAGAAACGCTCCGCGGCATCGTACCATCGAAATAGTGAGCGTACAAATTTATGCCGGTATATTCGAACTAGTAATGGACTGTTATACCAATGCTATGAAACACAGGCATATTAATATAGGTACAACAGCAGTGGGGCCAATTGGGGTGATCATTTTTTATGTTCACCATTTAGAAAAAGGCTGTTCGACAAAAATGTCAAACCCAATCACAGCTTGCTCTGTAGGTTTACAGGTATATATTTTCATCGTGAGAAGTTCCTCTCATAAAGACGATATGATTAATTATAACATTCATAAGTTGCCACGTGATTCTGGAATAGTTTGGCCAAAGACAATACCACTTTACCAGTGTAGAATCTATTTAAAAAGTTTTTGCATGACTACTTGTCGGGCTGACAAGAATAAATAACCCGTTTATCGTCGCATTCTTCTTTGAAATTGCGTTTTATTTCCAGAAAAATATGGCTCATCTGTTACATCTCAGTATTCCTGAATACACTTGATTATATTTCATGAATGACTAAAATTTGTTTATTTATTGAATGATCGCAAAATCACAGAGATGTAAGCACGATGAAGGCCAGAAGGCGCAGTGCCCCGTCGACAGCGTGATTAGCTACTGTTCAATTACAAGCTAGAACGTATACATACGAAGTTGCCTAACTTGCGGCATTCAAATATTTTGTATTGGATTCATTCCATGGTGACTAGAGGGGTTTTAAATTATTCGCGTCTAATGGTTTAAATTAAACACGTTAAATATTTTTCAAGTACTGAAATCAAAACCATGGTCATCGAAATGGTTGTTTTTGGGCTAGTTAGTACACTACTGCAAATATTGTTGTGACACCTCCAGGTTTCTGCCTGTATTCCCTTGTAGGTGGTCACCATAACTTGCTGGATGTCTTATTTATGGGTTGTAGTGGCCAGGTTTGCGACACTTTTAGTATCTAAATATTTCTATTAAATTTATCTAAATTATACGCAAACGATACAGGTGTAGAACATAACGCAAGGGCTTATGCGCCACACCTGAGCATTGCAGTGTCCTGATCTCTGTCAGAACATTTTTAGAAATTATGAAAAAAATTAGGTTGGTCCAACGACAAGTAAGGGGCCACACCAGGGAGGTATGGGTCGTGGTGGCAGCTTGCAAAAAAAGTTGTTCTAACCAGCAGCTATTGAGGAACGGAGTTATTGACAAACATGAGTCACTGTTGTAATCGCTTAGGTCCTCCTTTATGCTAGTGGATTCGCAACATGCACATAATTTCTGTCTCCGGGACCATCCTTGTGTCCACCTGGGAAGAAAATAACCTTACGAGCTCTTTTCTTTTTTGTGGTGGGAAACAAAGCGGTGCATCTAAACTGTGCATGTTTTCTACAGCCCTGGCAAAGAAAACAGAGGATGCCCTCTCTGACAGTCTCCCGAGAGGAAAGTTTCTCTGTTCCATATCATGCTTTTTCTCGTCTAGTTTGTGTGGCTCCTCCTCTTTCTGCCGAACGATGTTCACTTTTGTTGTCTTCATGCTCACTGGCTTTCCGTTCATTTTCACTTCAGCTGCTCGTCACGTTTTGGAGTATTTTTCTTCTTGCTCTCCTAGACGTGTCAGCACTTTCTCGCTTTGGCTAAAGTATTTTTTTGTTTATTAGATACTACTGGCCAAGGTGTGGCACAAGCAGCAGTAGAAAAGTATTTCGTACATGTACATGTTAATAACAGTTTTTGAACACATTTTTTGTCGAGGTTAACACAAAATGTCACAGGCCTGCGCTGCACACGCAACACAGTCACAGCTTAAGCTGCTGGAGTGGCTCAAGAGTAGCTCCAATTTCGGCACCACACACACCAGGCTCTTCTTGACAAAGTCTCGTCACTTCGTTTTGACGAGAACGATCGGAACTGTCCGCCCGGCGTCGACGGTGAGCTGCTGCTTGTAATGCTCTCTGCACAGCAGTCTGCTCAGCCCGATGATGCCTGGTTGCAGCCACGCACATAGCTCTATGATTCGCTTCTTCAGCAGTGGTTCGTACCTCGCGAGGAGACGCCGTAACGTGTACCGAAGAGGTATCCAGAATACGTGGCGCACAGCTCACATCGGAATCGCGTTGATTGTGCGCCTCGTCTGAATCGCATCTCATCGTCTGCGCCTGCGCACGCTGCGTTTACAGGCACCTTAACTAGATGGCGCCACCATACTGGCGGAGGCTGGGGATCAGGTTTCTTTTTTTTAATTGCGCGCTTCGTCTGAATCGCATCTCGTCGTCTGTGCCTGCGCACGCTGCGTTTGCAGGCGCCTTACCGAGATGGCGCCGCCATACAGGTGGAGGCTCCGGTCGTCTGCACCTATAGGGAGCGTTATAGGGCACTTTTCCGCTGCCCGTTTGCGAGTGCTTGCGTGGCTCAGTGGTAGAGAACCTAGCTCCCACGCAGAGGGCGCGGGTTCGATACCGGCGGTAACCGTATGCTTTTTCCGGAATTCCGGAGATAGTGGTTACCGTCCTTAAGGGAGGCGGCGGAGGCGGCTGCAGTGGTGGCCGACGCCAGCGCGAACCGAAACGGCTATTGGAATGAGCCCATAATGGCTTACGCTGTAAAATAGGTCCGTGACCGAAATTCTTGTGACTTTGCAGCCTGGCGAGCTAAATTGCAGCCTTTTCTAAGCAGTTGCAGATAAATGTGGTTTGTAACTTACCTCCTACGGCGGTGCTAAACCGCACTGTGGCTCATGCACATATGTCTCTAATTAAGCGTTTGAGTGGTAAGGTAGAGATTGTCTGGCTTTCTTCTGTCCTGTTCTTTCGTATTTTTGAGTTTTCTATCTATAAATTCACAGAACCTCTCTCAGTTAGTTTGCTTCCTAGGGATCTAAGCATATTCTTCCTTGATATTGCCACGCGCTTGTGCCACTTGCTCTCAGAAGAAGGCGAGGAGAGTCTTGTTCACAAGCTAGCGCCTTGGTCTTTTGTCGGTGCTGCGCGGCCCCTTTCGCGACTCGGACTTACCCTAACGGCCTCTTTTAGAAGTTTTTGTGAGGGCAGAAGAATTTGCGGGGGCAGAGTGACGTTGCAGCCTTCTAGATATTCAATTATAGGGCGCAATTCACAGTCTGCTCGCAGCCGTGTTGATACGTCTGCCCCGCTTATGGCGCCGAGAAAAGCGCTGTCGTCTTCTATGTGTTGATCGGCAGGTTCAACAGGCGCGCGCGACAATGTGGCAGCATCGTCGCGTGTGTGGCCATACTTGTACACGATGGTCACGTAGTATTCCTATTCCACCGTGCCAGTAGTCCAGAAGGGTATCTTAGGTTTGCCAGCCATCATAAGAAGTGATGATCCATCACGACCTTGAATGGGCGGCCATAGAGGTAAGGTCGAAACTTGGCAAGTGCCCATACGACGGCAAGACACTCTTTCTCCGTGGTAGTGTAATTGGACTCGGGTCGTGATAGGGTGCGACTGGCGTAAGCTATGACCCTTTCGTCGTTCTCCTGCCGCTGTACGAACACCGCACCCAGACCGACGTTACTGGCGTCAGTATGAATTTCTGTTTCGGCGTCCTCGTCGAAATTTCCAAGAACCGGGGGTGATGCCAGGCGATGTCGAAGCTCGGCGAAAGCTGCTTCTTGTTCAGAGCTCCAGATGAACGGCGTGTCGTCTCTAGTGAGACGAGTAAGTGGTGCAGGAATTTTAGAGAAATTGCGTATAAAGCGCCGGTAGTATGCGCACAATCCCAGGAAGCGTCGAACGATTTTCTTGTCTGTAGAAGTCGGAAAAGCAGCTACAGCGGCAGTTTTCTCGGGATCGGGACGGACGCCTTCCGGGCTCACGACATGTCCAAGTAACTTCAATTCTTCATAACCGAAGTGCCATTTCTGAGGCTTTAACGTGAGGTTAGCCGATCGGATTGCCTGGAGCACTTGCCGCAGTCGCTTAAGATGTCCGGAGAAGCTGCCTGAAAATACGACCACATCATCCAGGTAGACGAGACAGGTTTGCCATTTTAGGTCAGCGAGCACCGTGTCCATCATCTGTTGGAAGGGTGCCGGAGCAGAGCACAACCCGAACGGAAGGACTCGGAACTCGTAAAGTCCATCCGGAGTTTTCTCCCGGTCACGCTCGTCTACCTCTATTTGCCAGTACCCACTTTTCAAGTCAAGGGAGGAAAAATACTTGGCCCACCGTAGCCGGTCAAGAGAGTTATCTATGCGCGGCAACGGATAAACGTCCTTCTTTGTGACGTTGTTGAGTTTTCTGTAATCAACACAGAAGCGGAGAGTGCCATCCTTCTTCTTTACCAGGACAACCGGTGACGACCACGGAGTGTTTGAAGGCTGGATAACGCCATCGTCAATCATTTCCTTGACTTGTCGTTGAATTGCTTCTCGTTTTTTCTGCGAAACATGATATGGCTGCTGGTGAATAGGACGTGCATCTTCGTAAGTAATTATCCTATGCTGCGTGATGGGTGTCTGACTGACTTTCGACGATCGAGCAAAGCAGTCCTTGAATTCACGCAACAGTTCCCGCAGTGCCGCCTTATTGTCCTCCGACAGCTCGTTATTGATGTCGATATCTGGGACGCATTCTTCATCGCTGTCGCTTTCTCCACACGCGAAACACACAATGACGTCCTCCCAGGCTTCAGCGTAAGCGACGGCAGTGCCCCGGAAGAGGTGTCGGTGCTCATTTGTGAAATTGGTGATCAAGACGTCAGCTTGGCCATCCCTAACGTCAATGATTCCTCGAGCCACGCTAATTCCGAGCGTAAGTAGAAGGGAGACGTTACACTCTGCGAGGACTTCGCCTTCACGTATGCCCTCGGACGTTACCGCAATCATTACACCAGCACGAGGTGGTATGATGACGCTGTCGTCGGAAATTCGAAGAGCGGCTGTGCGGCGGCTGGTATCTCGTGTCGTCGCTTTCTTTGTAGAGAAAGAGATACAGCGTCGGCGGAGGTCGATGATGGCGCCATACTCTCGAAGAAAGTCTATGCCGAGTATTAATTCACGGGAGCATTCTCGGAGAACAAGGGAGCTGATCGGAAATGTAGAATTTTGAATTTGCACCCGAGAAGTGCACACACCAAGTGGTTTGACGACATGTCCGCCAGCAGTCCGTACGTGCGTCCCTGTCCACGGGGTAATGACTTTCTTTAAATGGCTTGACAGTTTTCCGCTGATAATCGAATAGTCAGCGCCAGTGTCGATTAAGGCAGCAACATTTCGACCGTCGATCAGCACAGGTATGTTCATGGAGAAGTCTCCAGCCTGAGATACTGGCGTCGTCAAGTCTCCGTCGGTCTGAGATCGCTTCGATTGGAGGTCTTCGGCACGTCCAGTATCAGCGGCCTCGCCTCGAAAGGTGGCTGACGTTAGTTTTCCAGGCGAGGGCTCGGAGATCGTCCTTGCGACATCCGCCTTGCACCTCCCGAATAGGATGGTCGTGGTGACGGCGATCGCGACTGGCGCCTTGATGACGGTGGCGGGCGCTGTCGGGCGATAAAATCATTAATCTCGGGTGGCTGTTGTCCGAAACGGGGTCGGGGTGAATTGACAGGAAACCCCTGGAGTCCAAGGCGGCGGTACTGGCACTCTCGGTATAAATGACCCGCCTCACCACAGTGGTAACAGAGCGGTCGTCGGTCGGGCATGCGCCAAGTGTCCGATTTACGCGCGGATGGCCGAGCCTCTCCAAAATAAGGAACCGCCTGCGCTGACTGAAGCGTCGCATACGGTGTGAGGGCAGGTAGGGGCGCTGGTGCCGGGATACGGGGCCCGAATGTGTCGGCTTAAGTCGCACGCTGGTATTCGCTCATGGTAGGAGGTCTCGCCGGCGATGGGGCGGCGCATCTTAAAACGTCAGAGTAGGTTGCGCGTCGAGGATCACTAGATGCTGTGAAGGCCTCAACTGGTGGAGCGGCCTGAGGTGCTGCTTGGTAACGTGGTGCGCCGAACGCATGCTGCACTTCGTCACGCACGACACTAGCGATGAAGTTGGTTGAAGGCTGCTGCGTCTGATGCAGCTCTCGCAGCTCGTCGCGGACTACTGCTCGGATAATCTCGCGAAGCTACTCGACGTCGGTCGTGAGAGCTCCAAGGATACTGGTAGCAGAGGTGAGATTCACTTGCCGATCGTATTGGTGCGAGCGCTGGTGCAGGGCCTTCTCCATGGCGACGGCGTCAGAAACTCCGGAACCGTTTTAGGCGGTCCACGAACGAGTCCACCAAAAAAGTTGTCACAGTTTCACCTGAAAGGCGAAGCGTCAATTGCGATAGCAAATTTGAAGAGAGCTATACGGAGTAATGATAGCAGCTTTATCAGCTGTATAAACTTGGGCATGCAGCAGCACCGGCAACACGCAGAACTGTTGTCGACGCCATCGGCGTTTTGCCCGCGTTCGCTCAAAATGCGTGCGGCGTTGGTGACTGTTGCCGGAGCCTCTGATATAAATAAGCACTTGGTACCGCAGCTAAACGTCGCCTCCCTTCCCTCCCCCCCCTCCCCCACGGCCTGTCGCGCGTCGGAAGAAGGCACGTTTGCTCTACATATATGGTGACTGTAGAGGAGGAAAGAGACGCCTACTTCTGCAGCTCTTAAGGGAGCACAGCGCAGAACGCGCGTTTGTTCTCCGCCGTGCGTTCACTCCCCGTGAAAGCGCGCGTCCCTCGCGCCCTTTCACTCGAACATACAGCGTTCGGCGCGCGGCGACGATTTCATCTCCATTGACGTCATACGGAACGTCACGGCGACGGCGACGGCGATGACGACGGCAACGCCGACGGCAGAAATCTGCTTTTGAGTGTCCATATAATTGCTATCGCAATAAAAAAGTTGTCGCAGTTTCACCTGAAAGGCGAAGCATCAATTGCGATAGCAAATTTGTAGAGAGCTATACGGAGTAATGATAGTAGCTTTGTCAGCTGTATAAACTTGGACATACAGCAGCACCGGCAGCACGCAGAACTGTTGTCAACGCCGTCGGCGTTTTGCCCGCGTTCGCACAAAATGCGTGCGGCGTTGGTGAGTGTTGCCGGAGCCTCTGATATAAATAGGCACTTGGTGCCGCAGCTAAACGTCGCCTCCCTTCCCTCCCCCTCCCCCCACGGCCTTTCGTGCCTCAGAAAAAGGCCCGTTTGCTCTGCATATATGGTGATTGTAAAGGAGGAAAGAGACGCCTACTTCTGCAGCCCTTAAGGGAGCACGGCACAGAACGCGCGTTTGTTCTCCGCCATGCGTTCACTCCCCGTGAAAGCGCGCGTCCCTCGCGCCCTTTCACTCGCACATACAGCGTTCCGCGGCGCGCGGCGTCGATTTCATCTCCATTTACGTCATACGGAACCTCACGGCGACGGCGACGGCGACGACGACGGCGACGCCGACGGCAGAAATCTGCTTTGGAGTGTCCATATAATTGCTATCGCAATAAAAGCTGCTCTCAGTCCGCGCATAAAGTAAAGCAGCTTCTTGTCTTCCGACATGGTAGGGTCAGCTAGCCTGAAGAGACGCACCATGTCTTCCACGTACATAGCCACACTCTCATTAGGCTTCTGAATGCGAGACTGGAGGGCCCATTCTGCTCGTTCTCGGCGATCGGAGTTGGCGTAGGTGTCCAAGAGCCTGCGACAGAACTCACACTATGTTATCAGGACGCCTTCGCGGTTCTGAAACCATGTGCGAGCACTATCCAAAAGACAAAACTAAACTTCTTTGAGCTTCGCCTCGTCGGCCTATCCATTGAACTCTGCTACGCGCTCGAAGTCCGCCAGCAAGTCTTCCATGTCTTCAAGAGGGTCGCCATGGAAGGGACTTGGCACACGCAGTTTTTGCAGCGCGTTGAGGAGGTACCGGGGGTACCGGAGTAATCATTGCAGGGTTAGTCGAGGTAGTAGGGGATGTAGTATCTATACCTGCCGATGCTGTCGTTGTCCTCTCAGGTAAAGGCCCAAACTCAGGGGCCAATCCCTGGATTCTCCGGCTGGCACGGTGTACTGGCGTGAGCTCCGGGGTTGGTCTAACGTTCCTGCTGCTGGGAGGGGTCTGTTGCATGGGTCGAGAATACCCCGCACCTCCACCAGAAAAATGTCACGTTTAATGAACAGGCGACTTCCAAAAAGAGGCCGTTGAGGGAAGTCCGAGTCGCCAAAGGGGCAGCGCAGCACCGACAAAAGACCAAGGCGCTAGCTCGTGAACAAGACCGTCCTTGTCTTCTTCTGGGAGCAAGTGACACATGCGCGCTGCAATATCATATTTAAGTGTTGTATCAGACAAACTTTGGTGCCCCCCCCCCCCTCAGAGGCGTCTGCGCAAGCAGGCGTTTGGTGAGTTGCGCCACCACGGACACGAGCACATGAGGGTTGGACCCTCCCGCGTGTAGCCGTGCGCGGCTGAGCCGTGTCTGGGGAAAGGGGGATCCTGGGGGTTGAGCCGATGCCGGGTGTTCGGACCTTTATGGCCCCCCGGCAGAGGCAACACACCCCTTTGGCCTCGGCTTCACATAGACGGCACCCCCGGACTGACCCACCCGGGGGAAATCGGTAGTTGCCTTTTCCTATCCTCTTCAATCTTCGTCTTTTTCTCTCACTTTCAATCTTTCCTGTCTCCTTCTTACTTCTTATATTCTGATTTTCCAGGCAGCTAGGGTTAACCTTGTGTGAGATAGCCAAACTTGGTTATATCATATTTGGTTATAGTTGTTGTGTACAGCTGGCGTTGGCAGGTCTTGTTCATAACAACCCTGTCGCGTCCCCTTGTTGGGCTCCGCGGTGGGCGGCTGGCACCGCTGCCGAAGTCACTTTAATTTGTATGGCTTCCTCATACCCCAAACTCCCTGATCGCCCTCTCATAAAAAGAGGGCGCACCGATGAATCCTTCAACTTCTTCACAAAGGCCACCGATATTTTTCCACGTTTCCACGTGATTCACTGTAAAAACACCGACAAAAAAGCGACAAACATTTCACCCTTCTTAGTGTCAAAATGTCTCACGGAGGTCATTGGAAGTGGCTACAAAGCCACCAAGATGGCAAGTGGTGACCTTCTGATTGAGGTAAAAGACAAAATGCAGTACGAGAAACTCACAAACCTGGTGGCATTTGGCGATAAAACCATATCTGTCAGCGCACACCGAACAATGAACACCGTCAAGGGTGTGGTTTCAGACAACGACCTTATGGATTTGACTGACGAAGAACTCCTGAATGGATGGAAAGAAGAAAACGTTATAAATGTACAACGCATAAAAATCAGGCGCGATAACAAAGAACTACCAACCAAACACATAGTACTTACTTTTGGCTCTAGCACACTCCCAGATGCAATAGAAACAGGCTACCTTAAACTGCGTGTAAGACCTTACATTCAAAATCCACGACGTTGCTACAAGTTTCAGAGCTTTGGCCATGCCTGTCAACGCTGCCGAGGGCAACTAACTTGTGCGAAATGTGCTGCAAAAGATAACTCTGCTGACGAATGTACTGCTGAGGCCCATTGCGCAAACTGCGATGGCAGCCACCCTGCATATTCCAGATCTTGCGCAGCCTGGAAGAGAGAAAAACAGATAATTACGATCAAAGTCAAAGAGAATATCACTTTCCGGGAAGCACGACAGCGTCTTTCGCCTTCATTTTCAATGAAAACTTCTTTTGCCGAAGTGGTGCAACAGGGGGCAGCATCACGACGAACCCCGGCGGTCGCCCAAGGTACGCGCAGCGTACTGAGGCGACTGCCACCCGCCCCAATGGTGGGAACAGCTAAGGCTGCCCTGCCCTTCTCGAAATCGGCCACACCCGAGGCCTCCACTAGTGCTGGCAGCAGCCATCGCAGCTCAGAGGCTAAGGAGGACCCATCGGCCTCCGGGCTGATGAGGCCACAGCCTTCGTCCCTCGAGGCGAAGGCTACACGACGTACACATCGCTCGTTAGAGCGAGTGTCCAGCGCTTCGGAAGAGGCTATGGACACTACTCCAAGCAAGGTGGTGCAGTCAGCACCTAAAGCGTGGCCAAATTCTTTGGACCGCTCTAGAAAAGACAGAACCAAAATTACAGGGCCGCAAACGGCTCTGTAGGCTAAAACACGTTCTTCTTCGTACACACAGCACCAACTTATCTTCACTATGGACACGCAAATTATGCAGTGGAACGTCAGAGGCCTTCTTAGGAACCTCGACGATATCCAAGAACTCCTTTACCAACACAATCCAAAAGTGCTGTGTGTAAGGAAACACACTTAAAATCAAAACATACAAACTTTCTCCGACAGTATGTTACGTTTCGTAAAGATCGCGATGATGCTCTCGCATCATCAGGCGGTGTTGCCATCATAATACACAAAAGCATAGCATGCCAACGTTTGCAGCTACAAACGCCCCTTGAATCAGTGGCAGTTCGACTTGTTCTTCTAAACAAACTCATCATCATTTGCTCGCTTTACATACCCCCATATTACCACTTACACAAACATGAATTTCAGTCCTTTATAGACGAATTGCCAGAGCCTTATCTTGTTCTTGGCGATTTCAATGCGCACAGCAGTCAGTGAGGCGACTCTCGTATCGATGCGCGAGGTCGTCTTGTTGAACAATTTCTTTTCTCATCTGGTGCGTGCCTCCTGAATAAAAAGGAACCTACATTTTACTGTATTGCAAACAGGACATTTTCTTCTATTGATCTGAGCATAGCTTCCGCGTCTCTATTTTCTGAACTTAAATGGGAAGTTACCAAAAATCCTTACGGGAGCGATCACTTCCCAATACTACTGAGAACAACCAAAGAAAATGAGTCCTCACCACAAGCCCCTCGATGGAAGGTTGATACAGCCGATTGGGAGAAATTTCGAACTCTTACTAGTAGTATCTCCTGGGCTGACATGTCTTCGTTAGGAATTGATGCTGCTGTGGAGTATTTCACTACCTTCATAATTGATGCCGCTTCTAAATGCATATCCCAAATGAGTAGTGTGGCATACAAACGCCGTGTCCCATGGTGGAACGACGAATGTAGGAGCGCTCGTAGGAAACATAACAAAGCGTGGGGGCTGCTACGTGAGTATCCTACTGCGCAGAATCTTGTCAATTTTAAGAAGGTAAAGTCCCAAGGCAGGAGAATGCGCCGACAGGCCAGAAGAGAGAGCTGGCAGAAGTTTTTATCAGGTATAAACTCGTATACAGATGAATCCAAAGTCTGGAACAGGGTAAATAAGGTAAGAGGACGACAAACATATTCACTCCCTTTGGTAAGCACACAGGGCGACAGCTTGGAAGACCAAGCGAACTTCCTGGGCGCACATTTTGCACATGTGTCCAGCTCATCGCACTACTCGGAAACATTTAAACGATACAAAGCCAGAATAGAAGGACAGAAGCTGGAACGAAAATGCAAAAAAACACGAGGCATATAACGAACCATTAAGATTAGCTGAGCTACAGGCATCGCTAAACTGCTGCAATAATTCTGCACCAGGTGCTGACCGTGTCATATATGAAATGCTGAAGCACCTTCCCCATGAAACACAGAAAACCCTCCTTTCCCTCTACAACGCTGTGTGGTCTTCCGGCGAGATACCGTCTGCCTGGAAAGAGGCCATTATATTTCCTATCCTGAAACAGGGCAAGGATCCATCGTCTGTTTCGAGTTACCGGCCTATAGCACTAACTTACTGTCTCTGCAAAGTCTTCGAAAAAATGATAAACCGCCGCCTACTACATTTCCTAAAATCAAACAAACTGCTTGACCCATACCAGTGCGGTTTTCGCGAGGGTCGATCCACCACTGACCATTTGATACGTATTAAGCCGCAGATACGCGAAGCTTTTATTCACAAACAGTTCTTTCTGTCTGTATTTCTAGACATGGAAAAGGCCTACGACACCACATGGCGATTTGGAATACTGAGAGACCTCTCCCACTTTGGTATACGTGGTAATATGTTAAATGTGATTGAGAGTTATCTGCTGAATCGCACATTCCGTGTGCGAGTTAGCAATGTGTTATCACGACCTTTTGTGCAGGAAACTGGTGTACCCCAGGGAGGTGTGCTCAGCTGCACACTCTTTATCGTTAAAATGAACACGATCCGTGCTTCGTTACCACCCGCTATTTTTTATTCCATCTATGTGGACGATATACAAATAGGGTTCAAGTCCTGTAACCTCGCAGTTTGCGAGAGACAAGCACAGCAGGGGTTGAACAAAGTGTTTAAGTGGGCAGACGAAAACGGGTTCAAAGTAAACCCCCACAAAAGTTCTTGTGTTCTTTTCACTAGGAGGAGCGGTCTCGTTGCAGATCCTAATATCGAAATGTATGGACAACAAATACCTATGAAAAAAGAACACAAGTTTTTAGGCATCATACTTGACTTTAAGCTTACTTTCACCCACCACATAAAACATCTCAAGGCGAAATGCCTGAAAACAATGAACTTACTGAAACTTTTATCTCGCACATCCTGGGGAAGCGACAGGAAGTGTCTAATGAATCTTTACAAGAGCCTCATTCGGTCACGATTGGACTATGGTGCCGTAGTATATCACTCTGCCGCCCCGAGCGCGCTAAAAATGCTAGATCCTGTCCACCACCTAGGCATCCGCCTGGCCACTGGCGCATTCAGAACAAGCCCCGTCGAAAGCTTATACGTAGAATCCAATGAGTGGTCACTCCATCTCCAGAGAACATACATCAGCTTCACCTATTTTCTCAAAGTGCACTCCGATTGGGAACATCTTTGTTCTGTAACCATTAATGATTTGAAGTGTGCAACGCTTTTCTATAATCGACCCTCTGTGAGGCGGCCTTTTTCACTGCGTGTAAGGGAACTCAGCGAAGAGATGGATGTCCCACTTCTAGAACATAGCATAATGCCTCCAGCTAAGATGTCACCACCCTGGGAGTGGCAGGTGATGAGTGTGATCTATCCTTTGTAGAGGTCACAAAGCACGCACCCGAGCTCGAAATTGCAATGCATTTCCGCGAACTTCAATCGAAGTACTCGTGCTCGGAATTCGACACCGACGCATCCAAGTCCCATGCTGGCGTATCTTATGCGGCTGTTGGCCCCTCTTTTTCTAAATCTGACGTATTGAACCCCCTAACAAGTATCTTCACAGCAGAAGCCTACGCAGTACTTTGTGCAGTGAAACATATAGACAAATTGAAACTACAAAAGGCAATAATATTCACAGACACGTTGAGTCTTGTAAAAGCGCTAACATCTTTACAAAACCATAAGAATCCTATTTTTCTTGAGCTTTACTCACTTTTGTGTGACATTTACCAATCTCATAGACATGTAATAATATGCTGGGTGCCTGGTCATAGAGGCATCGAGGGCAATGTGCTAGCAGACCAGTTGGCCACATCAACTACATCGCAAGCTATTAATCCTTCCGCTACTATTCCCTCCGCAGATCTGAAGCCTTTCCTACGAAACAAACTGCGAAGCCACTGGCAACGCTTGTGGGACGCCGAAGCAAATAATAAGCTCCACTTGATTAAGCCACAGGTAGGATTCTGGCCCTGTACAACTAAAACACGACGAACTGATGTCCTATTCTGTCGTCTCAGAATAGGACACACATATGGTACTCACAATTTTCTATTGAATGGCAATGATCCTCCTACCTGTGGTAGATGTGGCGAGAGGCTAACCGTCCTCCACGTCCTCTTGGAGTGTCGGGAAGCGGAAAGAGAAAGAAAGAAACATTTTCCGCTAGCATATCGCTATTGTGTCCCTGTCCATCCCGCTATGTTTCTCGGTAAAGAACCGCTTTTTAGCACCAATGCAGTCCTCGCATTCTTGAAAGATAATGTGCTGCATGTTATTAGCCCAATAAGTTCATATCACATCCTCTCTCCGGAGGGCTCTGTTCAGGCACTTGTGCTTCTGGCCAAGTCTAGCATCTTTATTATTTTCTAAGTCGTATCATTCCTTCGCAATGCATTGTTCCTGTCCATAGTACACATAATCAGTCATTGCCATAATCTTATTACGTATATATTTTACGCACTTTACAGCGACTGTTTTAGGCCCCTTTACAGCCATGTCACATCTAGTGTTCATATAGTTCACTATTCATGTACCACTATCAAACCACTACCATCGTCTTGGCGCTCTTTGGCCCCATCTGGCCCTTGCGCCAATAAACCACAATAATCATCATCAAACTTTGGTGCCCCCTTTATTTAGCCTTTTACGGAGTGATTTTCATGGTGCAGACATTTGTGTGAAAGGACACAACATGCGAACATAAGATTGTAAGTGGAGATTTCACTATTTCGTCGCGTTCCGATAATGTGCCTTTAAGAAGGTGGTCTTTTTTTTCTGTATTGTCGAGGACATCCCCAGTGGAGAGGTCTTTCTTTAGATGGACAGGCGAGCCGCTTGCTTTACATTTCGCTGTGGCTGCCTCCTCTTGTTCATGTTTGTCGTTGGTTGGCTCCGGTTAATCGGAGACAGAATGGATCATGTAACTTTCTTTGGTTAGCAGGACGACGATTTAGACGTGAAGCAACAGAAGCGACAGAGAAGTCGTAGTCTCTTTCTTCCCATGTACATCGTCGCGCTGCTAACCACAAATTTCAACATTACGAACTTACCCGTTCAGCAATGCTTGCGAACATAATGTACTCTTTATGAGAGAAAATATCACTGTTAGACGCATGGGCGATAGTTACAGCGCCATATTATTACATATGCTATGCTACCGCATGCTGCATGATATACATGATTAGTTAGCAGTGTTCCTTTCCTCCCGCCACCTAATTGCCCCACTCCTCCCAAGCTACTCTATATGCATGAAGCAATTTATTTTTGCATGAAGGCTGCATTTAAGCCTATGATTTGGGCGTAATAAAAGTAGCAGTTAGGTAGCTACGTATTTACGAGGATACTGTACTTTTGGGGTGTGCGAAGCAGGAACAGTTTAAAACCAGAGAAAGACGTTGCGCTGCTAAGTCCGTATAAACTCGTCCGTGCCGGCCCCATTTCCATTGTGGCGACATACAAAAGCGCGCGTGTACCGTGCTCGGGGTGCATTCTAACGAACGCGAGATGGTCGAAATTCATCCGTAATAATAATAATAATAATCATTTCGTAGCTTTGTAATGTGAAACGTTATATTTATATTAGGACCAGAGCAAGACAAGTAGGAACTACTACCTAAAGTCTGTCTCGAGCGGCCAGTCGCGCCGCAATTTTGCGTGAATTCACAGGCTTCTTTCACTCACAGAAAAACACCTTTCTGTAGTACCTACTAAGCACCAGAAAGCTGTATCAGGAGGTTTTTATGTTGCTCTAGAATTTTCTCATTGGCCCTTTTCATCGAGTTATAATATCTGACAAGTTGAATAATTATTTAAGACTAATTATCTAATTAGGCGGAATGCGAATAAATAGCGTAGGTTGCACTGGAGGCGCAATGCTAAAGAGACAGCGGAGCTGATGGGTCCTGGGTTTTGGGCTAGGCTAAGCACTACCAAGTCATCCCCAGCGTTTCCCGGAATTTATTGATTATTGATCGATTATCAATTAGCTATTGATTGCCTATCGATTGGATTTCGCAAGGCATTGGCCACGTATTTGGGCTCGGCTAAGCACTACCAAGTCATCCCCAGAATTTACGGAAATTCGCACGGGTGTTTTTCCATTTCGGCCCCGGTCGCAATGCGGCCGCCGCAGCTAGGATTTCATCCCGCGATCTCCTGCTATCAGCGCAATGCTAAAGCGACCAAGTGATCATGGCGGTTGTAAAATCGGTAATATGCCGCAGAAACATCATAGTACACTGGTGGTACTTGGATGAAAACAGAAGAATACATTACCGTACTCGGTGTATCCATCTCAAGTACAATACGGGATGACGGCATTAGACAGTTTTAGTTTAGCGTGGTTACCGGAATAGCGGGCGTACCGGAATAGCGGGATCGAAGTCCGCATGCGCAGAACGCTAACCGACCCATACCGTTTACCGTGCGCACGCTATTTCTCAGAGTTAACGTTACCGTATTAGCGTGTTTACGTAGTGTACGTAAAACATGGCGGCGGTCCCGGCCGCCCGCTTCGAACTGAATTTGGCGTTGTTTTTGTAGAATTCACTTCGTTCGTAGCAAATGACTGCGTAAACGGCTTTTGCTTAGTCTCATGTCGCTTCGCCGAGAGAGTAGTGTTATGGCTAATCTTGAGGAATTTTCGAGATCGCTTCTCGTTTCGAACGCGCCTAAGCCTAACGAGAGGAATTTTTTTCTGAGATCCGAGCGCCATCTGTCGCTAAAGTCGGGAGATAGGCGCGACGACGGCATATGGCCTCTGAGATTGGAGGATTTCGCAGGCTATGGTAGACAGCTTGTACTGCTTGTCTGTTTCGCTGCAGATCGGCTGACATGGCAAGTAAAAATACAATGCGCTCCTGGCTTCCATTGCGCTGCCTCTCGCACTTTCCGGACGCACACAAACATATCTTAGGTGCCCTATGTATGCGAAATTCAAAGCGTAATGGAATAGCGTCCCGCACGTAAACTACGCTATCACGCTATACTAAAACTCTCTTTCTGCAAAGTTCGTTTGCGGAACGGTAACGCTATTTCCCGTAACCCCGCTATTACGCTAACGCTAAACTAAAACTGTCTATTTACAAAAGTAATAATAATTCTGCAAGAACACCTATATATTAAGCAAGCGCACATTTAGGCTCTTGCAGCTATTTCGACTTTATATTCTTTTTCACCATTTCGCAGCTGTCATATTCACACCTGCATATTGGCGCTTTTCAGCGGTCATATTTGAATTTATTTCTCCTTTGTGGAAACGAGTGTAAGCTTAAAATAAATGCATAAAGCCTGACGAAAGCTTAAGGCCCCGCAAGCGGCATGTTTGATAGCACACAACATGCATATGCACAATTTCCTTAAGTAAAACAAAGTGGATTCACACCTGGTATCTGAGACCACAACAAAAATAGATGTTAAGCAACTCTTCTTAAAAGAAAAGTTCATGAAGATAATCACGAACACTTGGTACATTACTTTTCACCAAGAAAGCTTGAAATACTTTCGATAATAAAGGTAAATAAGAAATTTAGCTATAGCTTACAGCCGACTATTTCTCAGGAATAAAATGAGCTGTCTATTTTACGGTGATACTTCGTAAATAAGGAAAACTGAGGCCGTATTAAATACGCTTCGTCACGACATTTGACATACACATACGCCTTTGACATTATTGTAATTATTTGGTTTGTGTACATATAACACAAGGACACGTAGGAAGGAAATAGGGAGGGAGCAAGCTGACAACTGCCACCGAGAGGGGCACAACGCCTGCCTACTCTTTCAGGAGGAGGGAATAGAGGAAATGAAAACATGAGGAAAGAAAAGAGGAAATGAAGAAACGACGGAGACGCAGACAGAACAACAAAATACAAATAATGTCTATAAACGGGAGGCCAAGTCAGTGTCTTTAAGAAAAGTTAGCAGGGCTCGATGGGCCTGGTCACGTCGGGAAGCACACCCTCTTGGAAAGAGGCAATCGTCAAGGGTCGCACATTGCAGTCCAATAAGTCCAAATTCCTTAATTAGCAATGCGCGCTGCTCAACGAATGCGGGACACTCTAAAACGAGGTGTTCAAGTGTCTCACAGGAGCCACAAAATGTACACGACGGGCTGTCCACACGTCCATGTCGGTATAGGCGTTCGCGCACCAACACAGACCCAACCCTTAACGTATATAGCAGTGTTCTAGCACGACGGGGCAAGCCTCGACCCCGAACACGGGGAGGGAACGATCGGTCTGCAACACGCCGGTCTGGGTGCTGCTTTAGGAGGTGTCGGCTATCAGAAGACGAGCGTTTTTAAGCATGCAGGAAATGTCAGGGCAGTCACATTCGTGGTGGGCAGAACTTGAAGCGAGGCGATCAGTCTCTTCATTTCCAGAGATGCCCACGTGCCAGTGTATCCACTGGGCAATGAGGGACACCCCACAGGAAGTCATTTTGCCAGAAGTTTCTTGACAGAAGTTTCTCCCTTGACACCGTTGCTAAATAATCAATCACGTACACGCTCCTAGTGTTGCTGTGTGTTTTTGCAAATATCTTTACAGATGTCGCACACTACACATTACAAGAAAAACATTTGCAAGATGATTTTGTGTAAATTGTGCTGTATTTCTATTGTATTCTTGGTGTGCATCTTTGTATTTTGTAAAATGCCTTTGTAGCTTGGGAACTGATTCGCTGCAAGGGTCTGCTGAAGTAGACGTGTGGGAAAACGCGTTTGTACGTTGTCGCATCTGTGTAAAGAATCCGTCACGTTGTGAAGCTGCGGAGTACCATACGATATTGTGACTAATGTTTCTTGATTTATTAGGGGCACTAATTAGCGCCAGTAGCAGCCCAGAAGTTCGAAATTTTCGCGCTCAGCAAATGATCAAATTCTATTCGAGTTGTTCGCAGTACGTTTGTAGATTCCTTTGAAGAAAACTGTTGTCAGCACTAATAATTTTTCTTTGAAATCATGTTTAAGGTTCATAGCGCTTAATGCGCTTCATATAACACCAGCATTGTACATAACGTATTACGTGTAATTATTGACTTTTAGTGAATTGCGTTTCTTCGTAATTTAACGAATACTTTGTTTTCCCGTAACGCTCACTGTAATTCAAAAACTTTTTTTTCGGTTATCGATTGTATGCAAGCAGTTCTATTTTTGACGAAACGAGTTGTAACAGACCACGCAGCTTTGATCACCTAACTTTGGGTGGAACCACTAAGACCAAAGAGATGAAAGCATTGTACATGGATTACCGCCTCCCAACGATCAGCGTCCTGCAGCTATACCTCGATCACATGAACTATGACAGGCTTGCAGATATGCACTTTGCGTGTAAGAACAAGCTCTCAGCTTTTTTATATAATAATAATTTTTCTTTCTCTGTCCGTCTCGCCTGGAAGTGCTTTTAGACAGCCTTCATGTCTCTGTTATCCCTCTCTCTAACAAAAGGTATTGGCGATAAACGCGTATACACCTATTTTTGCAATTTTAACACACGAACAGCATTTTGGAGCTGAATGATATGCAGCTTCATTTGAATTACATTAGAGAGTTGGCCACCTTTTCAAGGAACGTGAACGTTTGCTGGCGCCCGTTACAATTAGCTTGTAAAATAAATGTTTAATTAGCGATGATGGCGTGAGGAGGTCCAATATATGCATGCCGACAAATCGAAACTGCACTTCTATGGATCAATAGTGAGACCTACTTCGGACGTTGATGCACGGGATCACTTAAGGACGATTTTTCAGATTTTCACTGGCTCTAAAAGGAGCGCCTTACACTAGCGCCAGGAATAATGAAGCGCTGCATTTCATACAGGAGCCAGACCCGAGCATCGCAGCATTAGGTAACGACAATCTCGTGAACAAGGTGTTCGCTAAGCACAACACAGTCGCTTCTCTCCATCGCGCACATCAAGCGAGCTACCAGTGTACATGCAGATGTCTTCAGAAGAAAACGAGGTAGAGGTTACTCAATAAAATTGTGAAAAGCTATTCTTAGTAAAGAGAACGCGCGAAGACCTGCGCACATCGCATTGAAAGACCCAGGCCAGCTCGTGCTATTTGGTTTATTTGTGCAATAATAAAAAGTATGGAGGCATGTAACGATAAATTAATCGATGACATTTTAGTAATAGCTCAACCATTTTCGCAGAGCAGTACCTAGTAACGGTAATCAATTATGTATTTGAATGAATTAAAATGTAATTGGTTTCTTTATTCTGTAACTTGTACAAGTCTGTATAGCACAAAACTCTTCTGCAGAGGTTGTGCAAATCACTATGAAAACACTGTGGACTAGGTGATCAACTGATGACAGCGTCATTCTGATCGAGCTCATTTTAAGGTCTTGTGCTTCCTTTTGGTTTCATATTTCACGGTTACTTCAACGGAACCTACGCTAAACCTTCTTTCTCTCAGCCAACTAGAGCACACTTACAATGTTACTGTAAACTGGTGTGCAAAGGCAGCTCAATTATCGAAATTAATAAATATCAGTTCACAATTGCATATGGACGGAACTCCAGTGTATTTCAGCGAAGGGTTTGACCATGACACCTTATGCAGTCGTATTTTTACGTTTTATCAGCATGTTTGTTTTCGTGCAGTTACTCGAAAGAATACAAACACACCAAAATTATGTTCATAGACGTTTATTTTGTAATAACAGGAACATTAGTGGTGTTCTTCAGAAACAGTGTTTACCTATGAATGTCTTCCTGAACCAGCCCGGACACTTGCAGGGCGCGGGGCATTTTGAATGCTTTCCGCAAACCTAGAATATAGAAATGTTAGAATAGTGCTGGTAAATTATCGCACATTTTGCATGAATTACCACAAGCACTACCTACTGCATACACATTCCGAAACATACATAGTATTGTTTCTACCGAAATGTAACTTTATTGTAAAACTTGTAAAATTCAGTTTTTTTAAAGGGCACTCAACGTAATATATTTCTTCTTTTATTATACAGCACGCTCATTTCGCCTTACTGTAATGATCGTAGCCATAATTAAGATCACTGTAATTAAGGCAAGAATCTCTCTGGCGTCAAATAATGCATCGACGTGCGTCAATTTCTGCAGTTATAGGTTCATGTAATTCTCAGAGGCCCGTCTGTACGGTTCCCTTTGTCGACAAATGAATGTTATTTGTCATTTGTTTTGAACAGTAAGAGCTTCCTTAACTAAACATTTTACTATTAATGCTTAGTAGACATGCTAGAGTTCAATCCTGAACTCACGTCCACAGCATTGGCCCCACGCTTACTACGAACTTTTAAATTTGAACTTTATTCGGCCTCAATTAGCTTTCAAAATAATTGTTATTTTCTCATGTTCGGCAAAACATTCTCTGATGTTTTGGTCATTAGAATAGATTACAGGCTAACAACCCCCACCCAGCGCAGTTCGAGCTTGAATATTCGAAACAATTTGAAAGAAGTATGACTCGGTCGCCCCTGCATTGCGCTCCGCTTAGCACGTGCTATATTTGAGACTCTTCGAAAGCTCTCAGTAAATAAGCTTACCAGCAGTGTAATACATGTCATCTCTTTCATAAACAATTCAATATATATGATTGAACCTGGGCTCAAGTATACTACTAAGTGGTTCGTTATGAGAATAATAGAGAGCTATACGGAGTAAGTATAGTAGTTTTACTAGTGTATAAACTTGGACATGCAGCAGCACCAGCAACGCGCAGAACTGTTGTCGACATCGTCGGCGTTTTGCCCGCGTTCGCACCAAACGTGCGTGGCGCTGGGGGGGGGGGGGGGGGGGGGAAGGGCGGCTCGGAGGTTTTTGACGAGATCAGAAGGGGACACTCGTTGAGCAGCGTCGGAAGTCTTTATAACGTTCTCGCCTCGCAACGTTTTTATATAAGAAAGTTGTCGCAGTTTCACCTGAACGGCGAAGCATGAATTGCGATAGCAAATTTGTAGAGAGCTATACGGAGTAATCATAGTAGCTTTATCAGCTGTATAAGCTTGGACATGCAGCAGCACCGGCCACACGCAGAACTTGTCGACGCCGTCGGCATTTTGCCCGCGTTCGCACAAAATGCGTGCGGCGTTGGTGACTGTTGCCGGAGCCTCTGATATAAATAGGCACTTGGTGCCGCAGCTAAACGTCGCCTCCCTTCCCTCCCCCTCCCCCCCACGGCCTTTCGCGCGTCGGAAAAAGGCGCGTTTGCTCTACATATATGGTGGTTGTAAAAGGAGGAAAGAGACGCCTACTTCTGCAGCCCTTTACGTTCACACCGCTTGCGGAGCGTCTAAGCGGCCTAGCGGGTTTTCAACGCGGCGAGTCGGTCAGCACGCGGGCCTGTTCAGCCCAGGCGGCTTGCCTGGTTGCCCGCGCCGCCGAGGAGGCAGAGCATCAAGCGCTTTCGCGGGGGACGTGTCGCCATCTCGTGGCGCCGGTCGTCCGCGCGCACGCAGATCTCGCGCCGAGATACACCAGCGCCACCGTCGTCTGGCTTTCTGATTGGCTGCGGCAAAGCGGGAAGTTCCGGCGGGGAGGAAAAAATTGGTCTGATCGGGCTCGCCGCCGCATTTTCCGCCTGGTATACCCGCTCGGCGAGGAGGTTTTCGACGCTTTGCGCGCACCCGCCTGCCCGCTTTGGCAGGTACTACGCCTTCGGTGTGAACGTGGCAGGAGGAGGGAGCACGGCGCAGAACGCGTGTTTGTTCTCCGCCGTGGGTTCACTCCCCGTGAAAGCGCGCGTCCCTCGCGCCCTTTCAGTCGCACATATATAAAGCGTTCGGCGCCGCGCGGCGACGATTTCATCTCTATTGATGCCATACGGAACCTCACGGCGACGGCGACGATGACGGCGATGCCGACGGCAGAAATCTGCTTTGGAGTGTCCATATAATTGCTATCGCAATAATAGGCATTTGGTGACACAGCCAAACGTCGCCCCCCTTGCTCCCACCGTCCTGTCACCCCACGGCCTTTCCCGAGACAGAAGAAGTAGTGTTTGCTCTCTCTCTCTCTCTCTCTCTCTCTCTATATATATATATATATATATATATATATATTGTCAGCGTGCCTTGTGAGAGAACGGGCGACGCGACGTTTATTGAGGGTAGCGGCTCCTGAAAAGCACGGCGCTGGGGGCTGGCTATCGAGCGGGCGGAGAAGCACGCGCACTTCTTTCTTCTTGTCCGTGCCTGCCTCTTAGCACTGTACCCACTACTGCTGGTGGAATTTCCCCCCTTCCTCGGAAAGAGCATCGCCTCAATGCTCAAGAAGCGGTGTTAGAAAAGGATGGGGAAACAGCATGGGCAAGGCAGGTGCTCGTGCAAAGGACACAATCACTGCTAGAGGAAAAACAAAAGCACAGCAGCGGGGAACCGCGACGGGTACAGTCTCAAAAAACCGAGAGGTTGCAAACAGTAGCGTAAGTAGAAAGATGAATAAAAAATAATAATCACGAACGCGCAACTTATGGTTTCATGCCCACAACGTGAACTACGTCAGGGCGAGGTTGTTGTCAACGCCGTGTTTGCGCCGCACTGTCTGGAACGACTTCGTAGTTCACGTCACTAATGCGGCGCAGCACTTTAATGGACCCAAATACCGGCTAATCAACTTTTCACAAAGGCCACGGCGGCGAACAGGGGTCCACACCCACACTTGGTCTCCGGGACTGTAGCGCACTTGCCGGTGACGGATGTTATAGCGCCGTGCATCACCGATGTGCAGCCGCGCGAGCTGGCGGGCTTCCTCAGCGCGCTCAGCAAATTCTTCGGCGTCAGTCGTTAGGTGCTCGGTGTCGTGACACGGAAGCATAGCGTCCAGCATCGTCTGTACTTCGCGGCCGTAAACGAGGCGAAATGGTGCGAACCGCGTCGTCTCTTGTACGGCGGTATTATACGCGAAGGTCACGTAAGGCAAGATGCGATCCCATGTTTTGTGCTGGACGTCGATGTACATAGAGATCATATCTGTGATGGTCTTGTCTAATCGCTCCGTAAGTCCACTGGACTTCGGATGGTAAGCAGTCGTCTTTCGATGCCTGGTGTTGCTCAATTGAAAAATTTCGTCCATGAGCTGTGCCGTGAACGCCGTTCCTCTGTCTGTGATTACAGTGGATGGGGCACCATGACGCAATCCAATGTGGCACATGAAGAACTGTGCTACCTCAGAAGCCGTGGCTCGTGGGAGCACCTCCGTCTCGGCATAGCGGGTTAAATAGTCAGTGGCGACGATCACCCATTTGTTGCCGTCGGTTCACAGGGGAAAAGGCCCAAGGATGTCCAAGCCGACTTGGTCGAATGGCTTATGAGGTGGTTCGATGGGTTGCAATAACCCGTCGGGCTTCAGGGGTGGTGACTTTCGTCGCTGACATTCACGGCAGCCTTTAACATAATGTTTTACGCTTGCCGCAAGCCCGGGCCAGTAATACATCTCGCGCACTCAAGCAAGCGTTCGTGAGGAGCCGAGGTGGCCAGATGTAGGCTCGTCGTGGCAAGCGAAAAGAATATCGTCCCGCAAGGCTTTGGGAACTACTAGGGAGGTAGGCTTGATTATTCGGGCGTTCTTCTTGTACAGAGCATTGTCTGGTAGAAAGAAGGACGTCAAGACGCGAAGTAGAAGGCGTGGTATGGTTGTTTGACGGCCCTCTAAGTGGTCGATGAGAGGTCCAATTTCAGCGTCGTCACGCTGCCATTTGGTTAAGTCCGACGTAGTAAGGGCGCCCAGGAAGCCATCGTCGTCCTCTGGCTGTCGACTGACAGATTCGGCGGGGGCACGCGACAACGTGTCGGCGTCTTCGTGCTTGCGGCCAGACTTATAAACTGGCCTATAAACTGGCCTATAAACTATAAAAAGCCGCAAGCTCCATCGGGCCAGTCGGCCTGAAGGGTCGCGTATGTTCGCCAACCAACATAGAGCATGGTGGTCTGTCACCACTTTAAAGGCACGGCCGTAGAGATAAGGGTGAAACTTCGTGATCGACCAGACGACCGCGAGACACTCTTTTTCTGTGGTAGAGTAGTTCGCCTCGGCACGGGACAGCGAGCGGCTAGCAGAAGCTATGACTCTTTCAAGGCCGTCTTGACGTTGGACGAGTACTGCGCCAAGGCAGATGTTACTGGCGTAAGTATGCACCTCGGTGTCAGCCTCTTCGTGAAAATGAGCCAGGATGGGTGCTGACTGCATGCGTTGTCGTAGTTCAGCGAAGGCCGCCTGTTGCTCATGCGTCCAGGCAAATCGAGTGTCATCCCTGGTAAGGCGAGTCAGGGGTTCCGCAATCTTCGAAAAGTTGTCGATGAAGCGGCGATAATACGCACACAAGCCCAGGAAGCGTCGGACGGCCTTCTTGTCGGCAGGAGGAGGAAAAGCTGCTACAGCGGCAAGTTTGTCGGGATCGGGTCGAACTCCTTTGGCGCTGACGCCGTGTCCGAGAAACTTGAGCTCTTCATAACCGAAGTGACACTTTTCTGGTTTAAGCGTGAGATTAGCCGATCGGAGCGCTTCTAGCACATGCCGCAGGCGATGAAGATGTTGCTCAAATGTTTCAGAAAAGAGAACTACGTCGTCAAGATACACAAGGCAAGTCTGCCACTTCAATCCAGCGAGAACAGTATCCATCATTCGCTGGAAGGTTGCAGGGGCAGAACACAAACCGAAAGGGAGCACTCGAAATTTGTAAAGGCCGTCGGGAGTCACAAAGGCAGTTTTCTCGCGGTCTCGTTCGTCGACCTCGATCTGCCAGTATCCACTTTTCAAATCGAGTGACGAAAAGTACTGGGCACGCCGCAGTCTATCTAACGAGTCGTCGATACGCGGCAGTGGGTACACGTCCTTTTTAGTTACGTTGTTGAGCTTCCGGTAGTCGACGCAAAAGCGTAGCGTTCCGTCTTTCTTTTTCACAAGAACGACCGGGGACGACCATGAGCTGTTAGAAGGTTCGATCACGCCGTCTTCAAGCATCTCTTGTACTTGCGTACGAATCGCTTCACGTTCCTTTGCCGACACGCGGTAGGGCTGATGGCGTATCGGGCGTGCGTCGTCGCATGTGATGATAATGTGCCTTGTAACTGAAGTCTGGCGTACCTTAGACGAGCTTGTGAAGCATGCCCTGAATTCAAGCAAGAGGTCGTGCAGTGCCGCCTGTTTGTCTGGAGATAACTCTGAATTAATGTCGACGTTGCCCAGTGAATTGTCAGCCATCCTCACTGGTTCAGGGTTAAAACATTCAGCAACGTGCTCTATTTCCTCGGCAAACGCTATCGAAGTACCGCGGAACAGGTGTCGATGCTCGTCACTGAAGCTGGTGACAAGCAACTGAGAACGGCCATCACTAAGCTGTAGCACACTTCTAGCAGCACAAACACCTAGCATCATTAGATGCGATAAGTTACTTTCAGCGACCACTTCACCTTCGCGCATTCCAGCGCACATCACTTCGACTAGGACACTGGTTCGCGGAGGAAGCGTAACACAATCGGTGGAGACACGAAGGGCGTCGTCTCGACGCTTGTGGTCGTACCCGTCGAGTGCTCGGTCTGCTGAGAAGGTGAATACACCTCCCCGTAGGTCAATAACAGCGCCGTATTCTTGGAGAAAATCAACCCCGAGAATGACGTCACGGGAGCATACGCGTAGGACAAGGCAGCTCGCCACGAATGTCGATCCTCGAATCCGAACTCTTGTCGGGCAGGTTCCCAGTGGAGTAACGACGTGACCACCAGCCGTACGAATCTGCGAGCCATTACAAGGGGTGATTACTTTCTTCAGCAAATTCGCCAGTTTCCCGCTTAAGATGGAATAGTCCGCACCGGTATCTACTAAAGCGTTAACCGCGTAACCGTCGATCACCACCGGTATGTCGAGCGAAAGCCGGTCATTCCGTTCATCTGCAGTTGACGTCGGATCGGTGTCCTCGCTCGTTCGCGTCGATCGGAGGTCTTCAGCGTGTCGACTGTCAGCGGCCTCGCCCCCAAAGGTCGCTGTGGTTAGTTTTCCCGGCGGGGACTTGGTGATCGTGTGCCGGAATATCGCTGGGGTGGTGGTGAAAATCGCCGTGGTGACGGCGAGCGTGACTGTCGCCCGGTAGACGGTGGCATGCGTTGTTGAGCAAGGTAATCTTCTATTTCCCGAGGTCGTTGGCCAAGTCGGGGTGGCGGTGAGTAGGTGGAAAAGCCCCGCAACCCGAGACGTCGGTATGGGCACTGGCGGTACAAATGATCTGCCTCACCGCAGTGGAAGCACAGAGGCCGACGGTCCGGTGTGCGCCAAACATCCCACTTCCGAGGGGTCATGCGTCGATCGTCGGCGTAATATACCGGTTGCTCCTGCGGAACCACAGCGGGAGGAGCGGCGGAGGGAAACGCTGGAGGCGCGCGTCGTTCTGCGATGTATGGTACCGGTTGTGCAGATGAAAGCGTAACCGGATGAGCCGCGTGAATTAACAGCGGGGTTGGTGCAGGGAGTCTCAGGGCTTCCGCGTAGGTCGCACGGCGGTGTTCAGTAGGTGCAGGCGCGGTGTAAGGCAGAGGACAGGTCGACCGGAGCGCTTGGTGAACTTCATCTTTGACGACACTCTCAATAGAGCGCACCACCGCTTGTGACGTGCCGAAAGCCTTCTGTATTTCTTCGCGCACGACAGTGCGGATTAGTTCGCGAAGGTGGTCATCGTTGCTTCGGGTGGCCGTGAAAATATCGGTGGTGGATGTCATGTTCACTTGCCGCTCATAGAAATTCGATCGTTGCTGCAGCATCTTCTCCATACTTGCAGCTTCAGATAAAAATTCGGCGACAGTCTTCGGAGGGCTCCGCACAAGACCAGCGAAGAGCTGCTCCTTCACTCCTCGCATCAGGTGATGCAACTTCTTGTCCTCGGTCATTCCCGAGTCTGCTCGTCTGAAGAGGCGCGTCATATCTTCGACGAACGTGGTAACACTTTCGTTGGGAAGCTTAACGCGGACCTGGATTGCTCGTTCGGCTCGTTCACGGCGATCAGCACTGGCGTAGGCGTCTAGTAACTGACGGCGGAACTCAGGCCACGACGTCAGTTGCTGCTCACGGTTTTGGAACCATGTGAGCGCGCCCGCGTCTTCCAGGCAAAAGTAGACACTTCGAAATTTATTTGTGTCGTCCCAGTCATTGTATTCGGCCACGCGCTCGAAGTCGGCCATCCAGTCTTCGACGTCTTCGAAGGCCTTGCCATGGAACGACTTTGGAACCCGTGGATTTTGAAGCGTGTACCGGTTCGTCACTGCGGCGCCTTCCATACCGGTTGAGATGGTCTGAAGCGCTGCGGGGTCTTCAGGAGGCAGTCCCCGGATCCTGCGGCTGGCCTGGTGGACCGGCGTATCGATTGGCACGGGGGTAGTGGTTCCACTGCCAGAAGGGGTCTGCGACATGGGTGAGGAATACCCAGCACCTCCACCACTTTGTCACGTGCCTTGTGAGAGAACGGGCGACGCGACGTTTATTGAGGGTAGCGGCTCCTGAAAAGCACGGCGCTGGGGGCTGGCTATCGAGCGGGCGGAGAAGCACGCGCACTTCTTTCTTCTTGTCCGTGCCTGCCTCTTAGCACTGTACCCACTACTGCTGGTGGCAATATATATATATATATATATATATATATATATATATGGCGATTGTAAAGGAGGAAATCGATGCTTAATTCTGCAGCCCTTCATGGAGCACAGCACCGAACGTGCGTTTGTTCTCCGCCGTGCGTTCGTTCCCCGTGAAAGGGCGCGTCCCTCGCGCCCTTTCCCTCGCACATACAGCATATGGCACGGAACCTCATACGGAACCTCACGGCGACGCCAACGGCAGAAATCCGCTTTGGAGTGTCCATGTAATTGCTACCGCAATAAAATTTGGAGGACGCTTACGCTTGGTGGTGGTGGTGAAAACATTTATTTCGCTATGGAGGGACAGGAAGTATGCTTGGACCAGCCCGTAAGGGACTGGTCCTTACAAATACTGGGTGGAGGTCCCTAGTTCGGGACCCCAGTGGCGGTAGCCGCCGCCCGGGCGCGCCCAACTGAGGCTTGTTGGGCCTGTAAGTCGTGGCAGCCGAGCAGGGTCGCCTCCCAGTCTTCCCGTGTTGCGTTCGGGATGGGGGGGATGACCGGGTTGGAGGGGCAGACCCACACCATGTGATAGGTGTCTGAAGACACCGCACCACAGTGTGGGCAGTTGCCACTAAAGGAGGGGTCAAAATGTCTTAGAACTGCCGCGCACAGCAAAGTATTGGTTAGAAGGAGGAGAAAGAGCCACTCATCCTCCTTCCTAAGGCCTTTACATGGGCAGAAGTAAAGGCGATGACTATCTTGATAGTAAATTGTAATATCTTTAAAGGTATAGGCCGGATTATATCGGGTTCCTGATTGGGTGGGGAGGAGAAAACAGTCCGGGGAGAGAGCGCGCGGGCGGCTGCGTCTGCTGCCTCGTTTCCTGCTAACCCCTGATGAGCAGGGCACCATATAAGGTAACGGTGTGCGGGGTCCGTATCCTGTATGCAACTTTTGTAGATATGATATGCTAGAGAGGGGGTCCAGCCTTCTTCGACGTTCCGACAGGCCCCTCGCGAGTCTGTGATTATGTATTTCGAATCGGAATGTGAGGCCGCGAGAGCGATGGCGACTTATTCCGCGTGTGTTGCATTGCGGGCTCTAAAGGTGAGGCCGTTAACTGTGTTGCTGTTGAGAACTACCGCCGCCGTGTACCATCCCCCGTGGTGAGGACCGGATGCCGTCCACGTAGTAGACACCTATTTTGTTGCCATAATGCCGGGCTAGAGCTTCCGCGCGCGCCAGGCGCCGGCCATTATGATCTTCATGTGACATGTTAGTTGGAACAGGTTGCACGTGGAGGGCGCGTCTCCACAGTTCTTGGATGCGAAACCTATCATCCATGGGAATGGTGTGTTGGATATGGAGTCGAGCAAGAAGGCGGCGACCTGACTCCGTTTGCGACAGGCGTGTGTATTGGCTTGTGAGGTGCGCTTCCCGGAGCTCCCGGAAAGTGTTCACCACCCCAAGCGCCATAAGACGGCTGTTGGACGTGGTGACGGGGAGGTTCAGGGTACACTTAACAATTTTGCGGAGGATGACCTCAAGGGCCTCCTCCTCTTGTTTCCGTAGGTGAAGGTAAGGAGTCGAATAGAGAATTCGACTGGTCACGAAGGCGTTTGCCAGCCGCAAGGCATCCTTACATCGTAACCCCCCGCGTTTGTTGGAAACCCGGCGGACCATGCGGCCCACCTGGTCCCCCAACTTACGGAGTTTGGCCAGTATAGTATCTGGCCGTCTGTGTTTGTGGATGTAGAGTCCGAGTACCCGGATCTCTTCAGCTTCGTGTATGGGACCGCTGTCAAGAGACAGAAAGATTTTAGTTGTGCACTTCGGCGAGGGTCGGAGGTGCACAAATTCTGATTTTTGGGGGGAACATTGAAGACCGCAGCGGCGAGCGTAGTGGTCTACTATCATCGCCGCTGTTTGCAGGCTGGTTTCAATGTCCGCTATGCTGCCCTGCGTGGCCCACAGGGTGATGTCATCGGCATACAGGGCGACACCACCCAGCTGGGACGGCAAGTGCATCATGGCCAGATTGAGAAGTAGTGGGGAAAGTACCGCGCCCTGGGGGGTTCCCCGAGTGCCGAGTAGGTAAGGGCCGTGCTCTCTGTCTTGAATGCGGATGTAGGAATATCGATCCGTGAGAAATTGGTGTATGTATCGGAATGTGTTGAGGCCACAGCCGGTCTGATTTAGGTGAGTGAGTATTATCTCGTGTGTTACGTTGTCGAATGCCCCCTTAAGATCCAAGGCGAGTACTGCTCGGTCATTATTGGGGCATTCGAGGGGTTCAAGGACTTCCCGATTGAGTTGCTGGATCCTGTGCGGATCTGTGTGGGCGAAATCCGAACATGGTGTCCGCAAACACATTTTTGTGTTCAAGATATGCAGATAGCCGGTCCCGCACCATTGTCTCCATTAGTTTGCCCACACAGGAGGTGAGAGAGATGGGGCGGAGGTTATCTGTGTCAATTGGTTTGCCTGCTTTAGGAATAAAGGTTACCAGAGCCGTTTTCCAGTCTATTGGCAGGGGGGTGTCCCCGCGCCAAATTGCATTGATGTAGTCGAGGAGGGACTGGTATGCCGTGTCGGGCAGGTTCACCAGAAGCTTCAAGGTGACCTTATCCCTTCCCGGGGCAGTGCCTCGTTTCATTTTGGCAAGGGCCGCCCGCGGATCATGGAGCTGGAACGGTTGATCAAGTTCCGTGTTCTCTCTGCCTGCATAAGAGTAAGCAGACCCACGGGAGTCTTGCGCTGTGCACAAATACTGGTCCCGGAGTTTCTGTGCTAGTTGAGTTGTGTTGCCAGGGAAAGCGCGCACGGCTCTCTGCAAATGTTTCTGTGTTTCGGTTCGTGTTTGAGTTGGGTCGATGAGGGCTCGAAAGAGGCGCCATGTGTTGCGCTGGACATTTGTCGCGCGGCCGTGTTGCATCTATCCACCCAGTTGGAGTCGGCGAGTTGGGCCGCGTACTCGGCCGCTCTCTGGGTGAGCTCGGAAATTCGAGCTTTAAGCTTTGTGTTATATTTCTGGCGTCGCCAGCGGCGGACGAGGCTGCGACGGGCTTCCCAGAGGTGTAGGAGGTGGTTATCCACGTCCGTGACTGCCTCTGAGTGCTAGATCTGAGTTTCATGTGAGCGAAGGTGTTTCAGCAGGTGTTGGGACCATGCTGAGTAACCATGCTCGGAAATGGGTGTGTTGTCTCATGTGTCAAAGTTTTGCCTAAATATGGTCCAATCTGGGATACGGGCTTGTGTTTGGGAACGCTTGAGGGGGCGTGTGTAGAGTGTAGTGTTAAGGATGCAGTGGTCGCTACCAAGGGTTTCCTCGGTGTTGAGCCAGTCTGCGTGTCTTATGTTGCGAGTCAAGTCCGGGCACGTATTTCGTGTCACAGAGTTTCCTAGCTGGGTTGAGTGGACGGGGTCCGTGTGGAGGGTGAGGCCCAACGTAGACGCAAGCTCCGCCAGCTTACGTCCACACAACTCCTCTCTGCCATATCCCCACAGCTGACTGGGAGCGTTAAAATCGCCCACAATCAAGAGGGGATCGCGACCCGTTACTCTTAGCGCGCGGCAAAAGGGGTCCGCAAAAGTCACTCGCTTGAGTTTGGGAGAGCAATACACGTTGAGCACATGCAGTGGAGGGTCCCTACGGCGGAGTGGTAGGATAGTCACCATTACGTAGGAATACTCGAGCTGTAGGTCGAGATCCACTAAGTTGGCTGTGTATGCTTTGTGTACGAGAACACAAGACGCAGGATCCTGTTGGAACGTCGTGTAGTTTGGAAGTGCGGCGCCCAGTCCTGGCTCCTGGAGGGCAATGACGGCTGGTAAAGACTCGAAGGTTTCAAGGTAGAGGCGGAAATTGGCCCGCTTAGTACGGTTCTTAAAACCTCTACAATTCCATTGTGTTATTGATGTTGAAATGGCCGAATTGGAGGTGGGGGAACGCCTTTGATTAAGGTGTCTCGCCATGGTTAGAATTTTGTAAGGGGGAGGAGGAGGGAGTGGCTGCCCCAGAGCCAGCTCTCTGCGCCACCAAGGGGGTGATGACAGAATGAGCGGGGCAGTTGTCCTCATTCTCCGACTCATTGATCAGACAGTTGAATTTTGAAGGACGGGATACGTCCTTAACGGGCCCCAACCGGCGGAGGAGGCGGGGGTTGTCTATGATGTGTTTTGAGATCATCGCGGGGACGGCAGTCATGACCTTGATCAAGATCTGGTCCATGGCGGTCTCGATCATAGATCCCAGTTTGGAGGTAAGGCGCTCCTCTATCGCGGGGGTGGTTGCCACGAGGGCAGGCGAGAGCTCCGCGTCGCTCTCCATAGCGTCCGAGTTCTGCGGGCTCGGAGCAGCGGGCGCCAATTTTGATTCTAAACTTTGAATTTTGTTGAGCAAAAGCTCATTTTGTTCCCGGAGCATGTCGATCTGTTTTTTGTATTCCGCGTCGAGCTGGGAGACGGTGGGAGGGCAGGAGGAAGGGCGGGGGGAGGAGGAGACAACCCTAGCTCTCTCAGGATGTTTTTCCCGGCATTGGTGGTAGACAGTCTGGTAAACTGCGCCTTCTCTCGTGACTCCGCTATCTCTTTCAGCGTGTTGTGCACGCCGAAGTGGAGCAGTCTGTCCGAGCTCGTGTACATGGGAAGCCCGAGGGCTCTCTTGACCGCCTTTCTGATGAACGTGTTCAGCTTGTCCCGTTCCGACCTCAGCCAGTTGAGCATGACCGCGACGTAGGTAAAATGACACACCACGAAAGCGTGAACCAACCTGACGAGGTGCTCCTCGCTCAGTCCTTGCTGTCGGTTGATAACCCTTCTTATCAACCTGATGGCATTGTCCGTTTTCTTGGTTAGCTTCAGGTACCGTATGGTTATTGGATCCGTTCATTTCGATCGTCATACCCAGAACCCGGAGAGAGTCCACCCTGGGAATGAGACAGCCCTCACTTGTCCTTAGAGTAATGCCGATGTCCTCTACAGGCCCCCAACCTTTCGGTTACGGGAGTACCCGTAACATTGTGTTCACGGTGATGTGTATGCACACCGTCTGGCGACAAGAATGGACGCCAGACATGCGCACTTGAATCCACGATCAGCAAGATTTTATTTCATTGAAGCTGTTATCAATATACGAGATGTCTATAAGGCACTTAATGATCCGCCGGAGTGGATAACTGTATTGACCAATTGGCCAAGGTTAATTCTGCCATTTTAGAGTATACTATACTAGCCAAATAGCTAGAGATTTGCTGTATATTTTGTTTGCCAATGTTATGTTTGTAAAGTGTTGATGACAAGTTAACAAAAAAGAAATAGCCGTGGAGGCGTAGTGATTTTGGCTTTGGTGCTGCGCTGCTAAGCCGGAGGTTGCGGGATCGAATCCTGGCCGTGGCGGCCGCATTTCGATGGGGGCGAAATGCAAAAACACCTGTGTACCGTGCATTGTGTGCATGGTAAAGAGCCCCAGGTGGTCAAAATTAACCCGGAGAGCACTATGGCGTGCCTCGATCGTAATCATATCATGGTTTTGGCATACAAAACACCAGAATTTTTTATAGTATCACCCATGTGGCCATCCTAAAATGCAACCCCTGTTTATCCCGCTGCACGGAGCTCCCTCGTAGGTGGCGTTGCCGGACAACGCCGTCACGCTCTTAAATATGTTTTACATCCTTTAGGGCTTATCTTGTCACACAACAAAATTCGCCATCTATCTTACCTGCATTTTTTTTTCATTCACACTATGACCCCAGTACTTCCATGTCACGAACGGCATGCGCATTATCAGCGTTACCTAGCATTCTGGGCAGGAAAGTAGCGAGCGCAGAGTTTTGAATACCCGGGATGATGGCGTAGCGGCTATGGTGTTGCGCTGCAAAGCATGAGGTTGCAGGATCAAATCCTGGTCTCGGCGACGGCAGTTCGGTGGAGGTGTAATGCAAAAATGACCGTCCTCCATGCACTGGGTGGCCGGTAAAGAACCCCAGGTGGTCGAAATTATTCCGGAGTCCCCCACTATGGAGGGCCTCGTAATCAGATCATGGTTTTCGCACGTAAAACCGAGAACCTAAATAATTTTTTAGAGTTTGCAAGGAAAGAGAAGCAAGCAAGGCAGATTGTGATTATTATTACGTGACAATGTAAGCCCCAAAGAGTGCGAATTTTTACAAGAATGTAGGTTTCCCCGCAGCAGCCGTAGGAACTCCTAGATGGCCTACAACGGGTAGACAGCATAATCCGACGTCAGGAGCAACAATTAGAAATTATTGGCTATAACCCGTGCAAAGAAGGTTTTTTTAGAAACGTTTGCACAAGAGAACATTATTTTTATAATCTATATGATTGCTGTAACCTGTACTTTTTTATGTTCAAATTGTAAAGGAGGTCCCATTGCAGTCTCTGACTTCGGGACCTCCTTCTGTATACTAACAGCCTGTAATCTTTTTACTCACTTCAATAAAACCGATTCTGATTCTGATTCTGATGATTTAGGTCCTAAATCAAATTTTACTGATGGCTTGCACGAAGGCTGAATTGCAGCACTACGGCGTCAGCGTTTACAGCTGCAACTGTGCTAACTACTAGCTCATGTCATCGTGGGCCCGAAAAACGCGTCTTAAGAAACAAAAATAACATTACTGGCTTAAAAAACGCGCGTCTAAGTTGCTTTCGATTTGTAGGCAAAGGATGTAGGCAAAATAACTTTTGTATTGAACCCTGTGATATTACGCTTCAAAGCAAATTTGGTGCTTAGCTTTGATATTAACTAACGCCTGTCTTAACCGCTAGAAGAAAACCAATGCAAAACTACCAATAAGAATTTCACTATAAATGGACTAATTATTTAGTCAGTTTGTGGTGTTTGTGTTGTGCAAAGAAAAATAATGGAACGGGCTTGCTTTTTATACTCACATATTGACTGCAAGTGCTTTGAGCAACCCTTTCTTCCACCATTATATTCGTATGTAACGTTTTGGGCATACAGTGGCAACTGGAAGTGCAAGTGACTTGTTAGCATCTTTTATAGTAGTAGCCAGTAGTTTTGCAGTTGTACATATAGTCCTAAATACAATGAATAATATTTTCATTTCTTTTTCATGGCAACGCTGTAGCGCTAAATCCATACGACTATCTTCTGCAGTTATATGAATCCTTATAAATAATGTTGATTACTGTAAATATAAACACCTACGAATTCCAGCAGCTGCTTCAGATTGACAACAAGGCATGACATGTTGTCTTCGTTCTAAGTATCTGTTTTTAGAGGCAGAGCTGCTGCAGGTATCACCATTGAACCAAAAAATTTTGTAGAAGTGCTGTCATCATGAGGCATAGGGAAGCCGCTATGGTAACGTACTATGATCCGCAGGTATATAATGCCGCTTGCACATGATGCACAATGAACTGGAGCACAATGAAAACTACATATGCTTTATTACGCATCTCCAGACACGTTAGTGCCTCCCCTATCGCAGGCTGCCCATGCGCAGAGAATTAGAGGGCATCCAGATACAGGTTGTGCTAATGTTCCTGCTGTGAACTTGGACCGGGATAACGTAAAACTATTCGAAATTTGCCATCAGCCTTACGTCATAGGTCAAAATGGCTCGGACTCTGCCCATATGGGAGCTAGATGGGTCCGGTGAGAGCCCTTATGACCTCCCGGAGTGCTAATGATGGAATAAAAGCAGACTGAAAATAAAAAAAAAACAGTTTGGAACAGTTTTACTTTATTCCGGCACTTTCTGCATACCACTGCGTCCTGAATGTAGTGGTCTAAGTGGAACGGACAATACACTATAACCTACAAGTTCTGTTTTCATTCTGTATTATCTTAACGAACCACAAAACTACAACTCCTGCAAATCAAGTGACGGTACTCATAATCACGCCAGCTTTGCGAATTCCTAAACTCTTTAAGGACGAGACCTATAAAAACCCAGAAAAATTGCTTATTTTCTATCTAAATGTGCAAAACGCATCAAGAATAAGCATAATCATGAAAAAGAAAAATTAAGCCAGTTCCAGGCTTGTGAAATCTGATGAAACACCGGAGCTATGGAAGCGTGGGTGTATAGCGTAGTGTTGTATGTTGCTAGCCTTCGGACCGTAAGTACCCGGGTTCAAATCCCGCCTCGCTAAGACCATTTATTTTGTTTTTTTTCTCTCTCTCTTTGCCTAGCTTTCTTTCTGTCTCTTTCTCTCTCTCGCTCTTATTTCTCTTTGTTCACAAATAGCACGTTGTGTTACAATCGTCTGTACAATGTAACTACGTGGTTCCCATAAATGCATGTTCTGCAAGCGTGGGTGTATAACGCAGTGGCTATGACGCTCACCTTCGGATTGTGGGTACCCGGATGGGCACCTGTCTCTCTTTCTTTTCTCTCTGTACCTCCTCTCCTCCTATGCTCTGCTTTTACTTTCTCCCAGCTCACGCTCTCCCTGGCCGGCGATGCTGCACACGACAACGAGACCAACCTAGCGAGGCTTTAACAGCTCGGCTGTAAAATTTGTTGTGGAAATTTTTTCAGCAATAGGGGGAAAACCCTAGGCAGGAAAATGGGAGTGTGCTTCACGCCAAGCCCCCCAAGGCTTCGTTTTCAATTTGTAAAGACAGCTCTCAACATATGTGAACCATAGGTGTACATATCATTTGCTTTACACCACACGTGTGACACCAGTGCTGTTGGATATCTTGCATCGGCCTGTCTCCTCTGACCTTGATTTCAATAGACAGTGAGTCGCGTGCCAAACATCGTCTCCACGCCAACAAATGACGCTTGCTCCCTTTCATTCATTGTTGCCAGAAGACATTAAGCCCGAAACTTCCAACTCTATACTAAAACTCTGCAAGAAAAACAATTCCGGTATGTTGCCTGTAAGGAAAACACTCGTCAATAGAGGGTTAACTGATCTTAGGGCGCTGTTTCTGTGGCCCAAAAGCAGTTGCTTCGCATGCTGTCTCGAGCCAAGTTGTTGGCCCCGCGTGTTTATAGAACTCCATCTTAGGAGCTTCGGAGCAAATGTAAACCATGCTATCGCTTTCACTACTGACCCTTTCAGATAAAACTATCGAATTTTCTTTTTTTCATTGCGTCAGCATTCTTAGGGCACTTGGCGCACTTTCGGGGGCTTTGTATATATGTAACCATTTTCCCGCCACTTGGGTCACTAGGTAGTCCATGGTCGAATGGGTAGGGCATTGGGCTTATGTGCCGAGAGAACAGGGTTCGGAAACAACCGCCGGAAGAACTTGCGTGGCCGAGTATGTGCCAATGTATACATACGTGCCACTCTTCAACGAACTTCCTTCACGGGGACATGAGTCACTGTATGTGCGGAACTGAGTAGGTACTGTTGTTCGAAGCAACTCTTTGACGCCGACTTAGAGCACTGGGTATGTGCCACTCGATCTTTGGTGGTCTTCAACCAACCTCTTTGATGTCATCTTCGGTCCCTGGTTATGTGCCTGTAGTTGTGTGCCGCTCTACAATGATCGTTGTTGTTGTTTTTGCCTCAAAACATGGCTCGTACCCACGAGGGGGATTGGCCATTGACGTGAACTTGGGTAACTAGGTATGTGCCACTGCGAATGGGCTACTCTACAATGACGCAACAGATCTCTTAAATTTCTCCGATGCTGTGTGGAAACAAACCCATGTCGGGAAGGGTTGCTCAGGCGGATTTAGCAGTGCAATGTCACAGCCACGCACTACACCACCACGGCGGGTCACAATTCACGCCATGGGTGATGATACGGAACAGCCACCACAGTGTGGCTGCACTGAGAAGGAAGAGGACGTGTTCCCGCGTGATGTAGCGTCGCCATTTTGGCCTCCGTTAGCTTCCCTGTAAATAAATTGTAAATAGCCTTGGGCATCAGCTACACGTAACAATATTCGCCTACAGATTAAAATCACCCTTGGGTCCCTCTGCACACAAGCCCAGGCAAGCACTTACGCACACGCAGTACCTAAAAGTGTAAAAAAAGTTTAGATTCGAATAACACAAGTTCCATACAGAAGGCAGTAAGGATACCAATAACACTTTGCACCACAAACGTTCAATAACGTAATTACGCCGTACCGTGCTGGATGCCTACAACTTCAAGCAGTACGTCTGGCGTGGCCCAGACAGTAAGTAGCATAATTTACAACTGTTGAAGACCCGGTGATTTGGTTCGGGCGTTCAGACTGGAGATGACTTGCTACTCAGGAGGGACTACTTAGGTTAAAAAAGTGTTTTCAGGAAGGAAGCTTATTCATAAATGCGCTAGAGGACGAGACGTTCGCGTTTGATCTTATTTCTGTTTAGTGTGCACTTGTGAGCACGCGCCGTTGCATGTTGTAAATGGTAGAGGCGGACAGAATAACGGGGCCACAGCGCGGCGTTCATAAATCATCTGAAGACAAAAGCTTGGCCAGGAAGAGTATTGCACAAGCGGCCGCCGTCCCATACACAGTACTACAATGCTGCGAACAACGGCACAGCGTAGGCCCATGGAAAAACCTGCTTCCTGAGGCATCGCAGCTGCTGTGGCTTGGCTTCGATTGAAACAGAATGCTTATTGAGAAAAGCTAAGCTCTGTTGCAAGGTGCAAGTTTTTTTTCAGCTTAAAAATTTTACAACGTGTCATGAATTCCGACTAGGGTTCAAAATCAGCCGAGATAGGCTCAAGCTACGCTAGGCGTAAGATTGGCGTGCGACATAATGTATCCAGGTTTGGTCCGCATGGCTGCGACACTCTATAGCTTGGGCCCCCCATTAAGATGAAGGCCTGAAGACGACTGTATAATGATGACGGAGTGACGAAATGACGAAGAAGGAATGAGGCCTATATAACAACAATGGCACAACGTCAATGGGACTACGATGTTCTGAAATACGACAGCTTAACGAAGGCATCATGACGAAAACAGCATGACGTCAATGTGATGGTGACGAGTTAATGACGAAGGTGGTGTAGCGACAAGTGTATGAGGAGGATGAGATGGACAAGGACTGTATGACGTCAATGGCGTGATGACGATGTAAGGACGAGGACCCTACGACGAAGCTGGAATCACGTCGATGGAACGACCACGATGCATGATGACGACGGTACGACAACAAATGGATGACATCGACTGTATGACGACGTCACAATGGTGACGATTGCATGTGAACGGCATTACGTGGTGTTTTTCTCTTTGAAAATACAGATTTTGGTATAAAGAAGCTATGACTATGAGACACCTGTCGTCCTTTGTCGAGGCGAAAAGAGTTTGCCTCTGCTTAAGTTACTCAGAAAGCACTAATTGCCAAAGAATTTTAATTCACTGTGGAATATAGCCAAGAGAACAGTTGTTTTGGAAAAGTTGTAGGGTGCCAAGACTAATCACATAATTTTTTTTTTTGGGGGGGGGGGGGCAGGAATCCAAAAAAGCAACGTGGTTAGGCATATTTGTCGTCGAATTTAAACGGTAAATCCAGGCAACTTCGAAACTGAGCGCCGCGGGAGCACAGAAAAGGAGACCCCGCTATCATATCCGACCGAAAGGCCCAGTGACAAGGGCAAGCAAGTTTAAAACTTAACGTGTGATCCAGTCGCCGAACCGTCTGATACGGCACGCTTTTTCTGGCAAGCTTTTGTCGCTGTGTGTCGCGTCAGGATTTGCCGTGGCATGCTATCATTCAAACTTCGCCCCACATTTTTCTACGGGGCATTGACGTTTGACGGGCAGTAGGACGCTCAAAGTTTCGATATTGCCTGGATTTGGCCTTGCATTTCAATGATGAATATCCGAAATTACGTGTGATTTTTTTGTGTGTCTGAAAAATGCATATGCCATAAATTGTGGAGCCCGAAATCATAAAAAAGAGGGGGGAAGGTTGCATCAGTGAACCTTCTTTAAGTCTCTACGCAAAAGAGTTTAGATACCTCGACGCGCATGTAAATTAGTCAGCCATTTCTTGTACATTGTCTTTATCATGTTTTTTTGTTCCTTATGGGTTTTTTCCATTTTTTTTCATTTTCATGTACGTTTCTGCGCATGTGCCTTTTTTCATATATATTTCAAGGTCGATTAACATAGGTAGCGAAGCTTCGATCGAAAAGCGGTTCAGAGCCAATTGTCACCGACATCAGCTAGGGTGCAGCGATTGGGATCGGCGATTGAAGCGCGACTGTCTGGAGGGAATAAACACTGGGAAAGAAAAAGCGCTTTTTAATTAAAGCGAGACGCAGTTAGATTCATTCAACGAAAATAAAATTCATAACCCATTTTATATACGCATGGCGAGAAAAGAAGATACAACTCTATTTTACTTGATCATTATCAATAAATACCTTTATTCAACGCACACCTTGAGAGTGCCCATCGATAGCGGCCGGCGTTGGCGCCGCTATCACTTGCAATGCAATGCAGCTCTTGGAGTGCGTGGAAAGGCGCGCTCGTAAAGTTAACCTATTACAATACGCCCCCCTCACATGTTGTGTTGTTTTGCATGTCGACGTTTGTCTGAATTAGGTGACGCGGGTAGTTTTATTGTTTCTTAACCTGCGCAGTCGAAAGTAGTGAGTTGCGACCGTCGGATACTTGTTTAATTTAGTTTTTTTCGTGCGACAGCGCTGGCCGACGGGCTTGGCGTCCGACGAAAGGACGAGCACTCTACGCAATCTACCCCCAAAGCGTTCGTCGGCCTCCAAAGAAAGTATGTTCTGTGCAGCGATGCGATTTCGACACCCGTACAGCTGACCTTTTCCTGCATCCCTTTCCGTGCTGAAAGCTCGGAACGCCCATCAAGTCGAATGGCGGGGCATTTAAATAAATAGCTCTGATGGCAGGCCTCCGAAAACAAATTTCGTGCCGATGAGAACAAAATGACGTCACTTCTGTTTTTAACGGATATGACGTCAAATTATTTTTTCTTCCGCCGGAAGTGTTCGCTCCTCACACAGATGGCGCTAAGCCCCGTGAACCGCCGATAAGTCGCCATGTTTTGAACGTATGGGCTTCTATGGAAGCTTCGCTACCAGGTGAATTTACCTTGTATATTTCATGACGACGTTGTGGAATAAACAGTTGAAAGTAGCGCCTGTACTGTGTTTGACCTCCCTTTTGTGCCTTGTCTCTTGTTTGCGCTCTAAAAAGTTTATCAAGTATGGAGCAACTAGGCCCACAGAAAGTTCTTCTATTCTGTTCACCGTCCTCTCCCGCTGTTCCAATGATGTCATCCTCGGTGTCGACTTTTTATTGGCCCACTCAGCCCTCATCGACTGTTCTGCTGGTACTGTCCAACTTGACCTACCAAGTGTAATTGATCAACCTGGACCTATCACAAGTGGCCTGTGTTCTGCTGAGCACGTCCGTTTGCCGCCGCAAGCCGTAACTTGTGTTGCTGTGACGCCCTCTCCAACAGTATCTGACGGTGACTATGTGTTCGCTACCATCACTTCCGTTCTGTTGACGCACAGTGTTGGTTTTCCTCACACTGTTATAACTCTACGGGACAATCTTACTTGTCTTCTTGTGGTGAATTTCTGACTGTGCTCACAAATGCTCCCACAGGCCATTTCCCTCGCTATGCTGACGCCCTCCTACAACTACGTTATCACGGCCTTGTCTCCACCTGATGTTGCTCGCTCGTACACCGCCGATCTCCTGTCTTCTTCACCAGATATGTGTCCTACCGAGCTGAAAAAAATGATCGCTCCAGACCTTTTGCCCCACCAAGCTGACGATCTCCTTCACCACATCTGCTCTTATCGTGACGTCTTTGACCTTTAGAACCGTCCTCTGGGTCAAACCTGCGCTGTCAAGCACCGCATAAACACTGGCGATGCCGACCTGATCCACCAAAGACCATAGCGAGTATCTCCAGCTGAGTGCCACTTCCTTCAAAAGGAGGTCGACAAGATGGTCACCAAAGATATAATTGAGCCGTCCTGCAGCCCTTGCGCTTCTCCTGTGGTTCTTGTTAAAAAGAAAGACGACAGTTGGAGATTTTGCGCGAACTACCGGCATCTTAACAAGGTCACCAAAAAAGAGGTGTGCCCGGTCCCACGCATAGACGGAGCCCTGGATTGCCTTCACGGCGCCAAGTATTTTTCTTCAATCGACCTTCGGCCAGGGTACGGGCAGATAGCTGTCAATGACATGGACCGTGGGAAGACCGCTTTTGTTACCCCTGACGGTCTTTATCAGTTTAAAGTCATGCCCTTCAGCTTATCCAACGCCCCGGCCACCTTCGAACACATGATGGACACTCTCTTACATGGTTTTAAATGGTCGATTTGCCTGTGTTATCTTGATGACGTCATTGTATTTTCACCGACATTTGAAGCACATCTCGACCGACTTTCCTTTATTCTTTCTGTGTTTCGCAATGCCGGCCTGCAACTTAATTCATCAAATTGCCACTTAGGACGTCAGCAACTGATCATGCTTGGTCATCTCGTCGACTCTTCCGCTGTTCGCCCCGACCCTAATAAAGTTCGAGCCTTGCAGAAGTTCCCCGTTCCGACTTGCACAAAGGAAGTACGTAGCGTTCTGTGGTTATGCTCATACTTCCGTCGTGTTGTCAAGAATTTCGCGGAAATGGCATACCCTCTCACAAATTTACTGAACAAAGGCGTCACGTTTTTTTGTCGAGCTGCACAGGCTACTGTCTTCTCTACCCCCATCACGTTGCTCACTTCACCACCTGTCCTGGCCCATTTCGACCGCTCCACTCCCACAGAACTCCCCCAAAACTCCCTCCTTCGAGCCGTGCAGAAGTTCCCCGTTCCGACTTGCAACAAAGGAAGTTCGTAGCTTTCTCCGCCTATGCTCATACTTCGGTCATTTTGTCAAGAATTTCGCGGAAATGGCATGCCCTCTCACAAATTTACTGAACAAAGGCGTCCCGTTTTTTGGAGAGCTGCACAGGCTACCGCCTTCTCTACCCTCATCACTTCGCTCACTACACCACCTGTCCTGGCTCATTTCGACTGCTCCGCTCCCACAAAATTCCGCCCCAACTTATATGGCCGGCATTTCACCGTCACTGTCTGTCACCAAGCAGTTTGCTGGCTTTCATCCCTTAAAGATCCCACAGGGTGTCTTGGTCGCTGGGCACTGCGGCTCCAAGAGTACACCTACTCTGTTTATTATAAGTCGGGCCGATTGCACAGCGACGCTGACTGCTTGTCCCGCAATCCCATGGATTCGCCTGAAGCCTCCGATGACACGCCTGCCTGTATACTCTCACTCTCCGCTTTAAGCTACATCCGTGATGAACAGCTGCGTGATCACATCTTACGTGAGCTTATTCAGAAGCTCGATTCCGCAGCACCCGATCCGTCTCTCCGCTTCTTCGTGCTTAAAGATGGCACATTATATCGCTACAATGTCCTTCCGGAGGGACGCGAGCTGTTGCTCATCATTCCTATGCATCTGCGCTTGAGCGTCCTCGGCCAGCTTCATGACGCCCGAACCGCTGGTGACCTTGGAGTTTCCCGGACCTACGACCACGTTCGGCGTCGCTTCTTCTGGCCCGGTCTTTACCGCTCCATTCGTCGCTACGTTGCTGCTTGCAGAACCGTACCAACGCCGAAAGAAACCACCACTGCCTCCTGCTGGCCTCCTTCAGCCCCTTGACGTCCCGTTTGATCACTTCTTCCGAGTTGGCCTTGACGTCCTCGGATCTCTCCCTGCCTCTACTTCAGCAAACGAATGGATTGCCCTTGCTACGGACCACATCACTCGTTACGCAATTACACGCGCCCTCCCTACCAGTCGTGATACGGACGTCGCTGATTTCCTGATACATGATATCATCTTACATCACGGAGCCCCTTGTCAACTCCTGACGGACCGTGGCCGCTACTTTCTCTCCAAACTTATCGATGACTTGCTTCGCTCCTGCGCGATAAAACACAAATTTACGACAGCTTACCACCCGCAAACCAACGGCTTGACGGAACGCTTCAACCAGACGCTAACTGACATGCTTTCTATGTATGTCTCTTCAGACCATCAAGACTGGGACGTTGCGTTGCACACGGTTACATTTGCCTGCAATTCTTCCCGTCATGATACCGCTTCTTTTTCACCCTTTTATGTTCTGTTTGGCCGCGACCCAAAGTTACCTTTGACACTATCGTCCCCGATGCCGTCCATTTCCCCACTGAGTACGCCCGCGACGCGATTTCCAAAGCTGACGAGGCACGCCAAATAGCTCGCCATTGCCTTACTACATCGCAAGGCCACCAGAAACGCCGCTACGACTCCCGCTATTGCAACGTTATCTACACTCCGGGTGCCCTTGTGCTTCTATGGACTCTGACGGCATGTCGGCCTCTTCGAAAAATTGCTTTCCCGGTACTCCGGACCCTCCCGTGTCTTAAGGCGTGTAACCGACCTCACTTACGAGATTGGCCCGCTCGCGTCTTCCTCTCCCTCCGTCTCGCCACTTACAGACGTTGTCCACGTATCCCGCCTTAAACCTTACCGCTCACCCACACCAGAGCAAGCACGGTTACGGTGCTTCAGCGGCCGGAGGTCATGTCACGGGACTATTCCTCGGGAGGAGCGTCGATGAAGACGACGTTTTTGATCTGGCGCACTCTCGTCCATGTGGTTCAGCGCTCCATCGCCTTGTCAATATATTGTAAATACGTTTTCCTGCTGTGTCTGCCTCCCCGTAACAATATTAACGACCCGTAAAGGTTATTCATTTCACTATCGTCCTCACTCAGCTGCGTCGTTGTGCACATCGCAGTTGTGAAGAAGGGACAAGGTAAGGAAAATCGGCGCAACACATCTCTCGAAGACCATCTACGGTAATGTGTTTAGCATTGAATCAAAATAGCGACACAAGGTATTACCATGGTTGAAACTAGTTATGTATGAGGCATGTAGTGCAGCGGGAATACTCTTTCGAGCTGCCCTAAAGAGATACTCGGAGCCATCTATAAGAGCCGTGTGCGAAACTTGTGCATGGCCTCCGAAACGCCTGACGCTGCCGTGCATGACGAACGCTGAGCAATGCAAAGTGCTAGAACCGGCTCTGCTGTCGCGCTTCTTTGTGGACACGCTGCGCCATGTGGTGGCGCTCCCGAAAATTCCGCGTGAGGACTCCGAGACAAGAAGCGTGCCACGCCGGTGCCTGCGAATGCATAGAATTGCTCTCTCGTTTGCGCACGCCAGTGCAACTTACTCAGTCACCCAAGATGGTGAGAGATTCATGGAAGAGCGGCAAATAACCAGATCAAATTTGACGCAGCCTGCTAATGTGAAGGGCTGCTGCCCTTGAGGAACCTTTGTGGTGTGGGTTCAATTCCGCTCAGCATCGGAGGAATTTAAGGGATATATTTCGTCATTGCAGAGCTGCATATTCCCAGTGGTACATACCCAGTTACCCAAATCAGTGTCAAAGATGTTGATTGAAGAGTGGCACATACCTACTGGCACTCTCCCAGCGACTCAAGTTGGCATCGAACAGGTTTTTGGAGAGCAGCACAGACGGAGTGGCGCACACCCACTACTCTAAAATGGCGCCGAGGGGTGGTATTCTGTAAGAGTCCAATTAGTGGACTGTCCATTTCTGCTGTCGCTGATTGGCTGCTGCTTGACGTGCAGGAAGATGCCAGCCAGTCTCCTTCCTGCACGTCAAGCAGCAGCCAATCAGCGACAGCCGAAATGGACAGTCCACTAATTAGTGGACTGTCCATTTACTCTTACACTGTCCATTTACTCTTACAGAATACCGCCCCAGGTGTTTCTTCGAAGAATGGTACCAACCCTGTCACGCATCTACAGTGACAACCAAGTTTAATAATAACAAATGAGGAGCGATGGGAAACCGTGCTGCTCAGCTCGGACCCGGATGTTCAAGCAAGAGTAGTCCAAATGACTGAAGATGCCGCCGCGGCTCAGGGGCTGCCGGCAACCGTCTAAAGGGGGGACGGGGGAGGCTTCTAGTCATTACCCCCTCCTCTAACCACATTTTGGGCAAAATAAAGTTATTTCTCTCTCTACAGTGACCCGTGTCGGCGTGAACGAGGGTCGTTGAACAGCGGCGCCTATGTATGCATTGGTACAAACTCAGTGACCGATGTTGGTCCGATGGTTTGTTTGGATCCTGTTACCTCAGCAAAGCAGCGCGATCCGCTACCCATTCGACCACTGACTACGCAGTGACCCCGCTAGCAAGGAATACGGTAGCTAGATAGATGTATAGATCACAGGAAATGCATGAAGTACCCTAAGAATGTAACGCAATAATAAGATACTCAATACTGTGCCTGAATTGGAAGTGCGTAGATGCGCATGTATGTAGGCGGGTATTCGCGCCAGCGTACTCGAATATTTACTTGGGAGTAATAATGCGATAAGCATTCTTAAAATATTTCACCATCTTTTGGCTGTTTAGCGGTGCGTTTGTGTATGTAATCGTCTCTCAACAAAGTTTAGTGACTAAGTAGTTCCTAGTTGTAATTTGTGGAGTATTGGACTCGAAGCCAGGTTAGAAACCAACTGCCTGACCAACTTCGAAAATTGGGTATGCCACTGTAGTTATGCACTGCCCTTCAATTAATTATGTTGCCGTTGACTAGAGTCACTGCTTATTTGCGACTGTACATGTGGCGCTCTTCAATGAACCTCTTAGGCACAAATTAAGGTCACTGGGTTTGTACCACTGGGCATTTGCCTTGGGATAAGCGGGCGTTGGAGGGTTGTGGTGGAACCGTAACGTGAGCAGCCTGTATGGTGCGGCCACCTGGTGGCGCAGAGCTCAAACTGACAAAAAGAGGTAGTATTGCAGTAGCCAAGTGTATTATACTTCGCTGCTGGTTCGGCAGTGGAATAATCCAGTTGCTGCCATAAATTTACACCATCAGCGAAGTAGACTACCCTTGGTTATTGCAATATTAACTGTTTTTGTCTGTTTGAGCTCTGTAACACCAGGTGGCAGCATCGTACAGGCCGCTCACTTTTGTGGTTCCACCATAACGCCCCAACGACCGCTCTGCCCGCGTTTACACGATTACCGGACAAGCTAAATTTCTTTAATAATCACTGGGTACATGCCAGTGAATATGTGCCACACTTGAGTTACTAAAAAAATTAACATTTGCTGGTGTTGAGCGGAATGAATGCCTGTCGTGTACGTATATGCAGACACTCATCACTGTATAAATACTACCACACATGCTAGTACGGACTTGAGGCAGGGGCGGCTTAATGGCGTAGCGTGTCCATAAAGGTGCGTGAGCGGATCCCGGCTGCGTAAAGGCCTCATTCTTGATGAATCTCTGCGTTGGCAATACGGTACTAATCGTATTAAAGTCGACATTCATTGTTGAATTGAGTACTGCCGGACTCTTTTTTTCTTGCTCGTTAGTGTTCAAAATCATGCTTGTACTTTACACTACTTCACAAGTGAGTATATGGAGCAAACTCTTGGCGTGGGAGCGAAGTATAACGCCTTGTAAAAAAGCTTGTTTTATCTTACCTTATAATGCAGATGATAGCAAAAACTAGAGACGCAGTCAGCTGCTTCATGCTGGTCCTGTCTGCGCTTCTATAACTATATGTAGCTAGATATTACTTTAAGGTACAGTTAACGGCCTTCTTCCTGAAGCATTCCGTGCTTTAGCACACAGAAAACCAAAGGAGTGTTTGTCTAACAATAATAGTGCACAGCGCCGTCGACGAGATTGCAACTCCTATTGTTATATTACAAACAATGGATAAAAAATTGACTGGCCATCCCGGCCCTGCGAAAGTGGATTCCCAGCGAAGTTGTTGAAAGCCACCACTACAACTGCCCGGGGGGGCAGGGGGGGGGGGGTGTATTCAGTGCTTTGTTGCTTAGAGTAATGGTAGCAATGGTAATTTAGAGTAATTGGAGTAATGGTTGTTGGCAGTACGCCGCCGCTGGTCGTAATGCCGTTTCTTTTTCCCCTTCCCGCTCCTCGCACTTAAGCTGCCTCGTGGGTGTCCTAAATATGTGTTTAGCACCAATTGCGCGGCTACCATAGCAGTGAAATAATTTGCTGGGCTGGTTCTTTTATATACGAAATGCTGGAGACGTCACTCCTCACGTCGCAAGCTGCCGTAGCCGCGGCAGCTTGGGCAACAGTAATCTTCACTGGCAAACAAAGTGCGAGGGTCTTAGCGGCTACGAAGGTTCCATGGATGGTGACGTGCCAGGTACCGAGAGAAGGAGAGGTCCAGAGAGATCAGAAAAAGATTTTTTATACAACTGTACATGGTATCTTACACGAAGGGCTCCGTGATTCTTGGAACCGTTTACATGCTAACGTATTTGCATGTCCTAGCGTTTGCATCTCCGAGCGTCCACACAACACTCAAGCGCCGCTTTCTATAAGTTCATTTCCCCCTTTCACTCGTCGAGGGATCACTGTGGTTTTTCTCGGCCATTCACAGTCGTCGACCATTCACAAAATGCCACATATGGCGCCTCTCCGCCGGGCTCCGCCTCCAATATTGCTCGATCGCCCCCGCATATCAGGCAACGGGTGCCACCTTGGGAACCAAACGTCGAAGCTGCTCCCACGAAAATGCTTGACGTTGGCACCTTGCAAGAATTAGTGACCTCTCCGTGCCGGTCATCCTGTCATTCCGGAGACTGGCTTTCGCGGAAGCTACCGCCGAGCCCCTTCGTAGTCCGGGCGGGTGCCGGTGCTTCACAGAAACATGCCAAGAGCGACGTTGCCGTTTGATTGACGCCCGAGACCGATTTCTCATTGCAGCCTGGCATCTAAGTGCTCGTCCATTAGCATCATGCAACGGTGACGCTCCCCGGCCTCGAGAAACGACGAAGCGTGAACAGCACTCCACAGCTGCACGCCTGTCGGTGAGGCATCCTTTGTCCCGAAGGACCGCCAGGCACAACAGCGGGGAGTGAAACGTGCTTCGCATTGTTATCAGCAGCGCCTTACCATCGATTATGTGGCTGGGATTCTTGTTTTGTGCTTGTTATTTATTGAAACAAATGCTTTTCTATATGTTGTATGCATGATTCTAAAGAATGTATGCATTTTTTGCTTCACTTAGCTGAGTGCTTGAAGCCTCTGCCTTACTGGGGTACGAGCCACTGCTCCCGCCCTCTACCGCCGCCGGGATCGGCTCACATTTTTGCTCACGGATGCGGACACGAACAATGCTGACCACCAAGAAGCTAAGAGCTTCGCTGTAAAATTCATATTTCGACATTGCCGTCACTGTTGCTTACGTAGTTCAATTTTAGACGAGGCTCTTTCTCTGCTGTACACTCAGCATAATCTGCCATTCATATAAAAATAAAAATTATTTCAGTATTACTAATTCGTTTTTTAATTCGCTAACGATACCTAGCGAGTGTCTTCAAGTAATCATTTTTACTCACAACATCAACTCAAACGCTCCGTGTGAGCAATTCTCATTTCACCTAGTATTTTTTCGCTGAAGTATTTCTCCTAGTATTCGCTCCTACGGGTCTGTTATCTCCGAATTGTTCACCATGTCTATTTACTCTAGTACGCATACACAATAATTTCGAACATTGCCCCTGCAGCCATCGGTCGAAATTCACCGTAGTGGACCAGCGTATTTTAAAGGGCAGCATTTTCAAAAATGATGCTTGGAATGTCCTCCCGAATTTCAACACTCAGCAACGTCGATAGAGTACTTCGTTATAATAAAGGCACTTATTTGGAAATTATTGTTGACTTCTCTGCAGCAGTACAGCCGTGCCTTAATCTTGCCCAAAATACTGTTATAAGGAAGCGAAGGCCTTGGGACTATGCGCCAAGCGAAGCCTGCCTGTGGATACCCCGCACCGCCACCATAAGAGCCATCAATACGCATGCTAATAAAAGGGCATACCCTCTTGACATTGCTAACTCAAAGTTGCTGAAAATCGGGCGGCTTTCTTAAGTATCATTTTATTTAAATGTTGCCCATTGAGTTACCCTTGTGCACTGCAGTGAAGTTTGGCAGATAAGTACCCGAAGGAACAGTACCCCGAATTCCTCGACATCATATTGTTCTCGTTGTTGCAACGCTGAACAGTCACAATGGCAGAATGCCAATAACCGAACTAACTGTTTATTAGGTGAACCTGTGCCCCGCAAAACAAGTAAAACTAAGCAGAATTATAGTGACTAGCACTTGCTGATCGCCGAAAATATGATCTGCGGGTCAAGCGCGTCCGCCTTTAGACATGACTCATCGAACGTTCCAGTGTAATCGCTGGTGCGAACGTTCCTTCCATAATGTACAGCACAGTTCGCCTCGCGCATAGAAACTAATTAAACCTGGTTCGGCGACAATAGACAACAAATAGAACCATCGATAACATTCAAGAAACTTTCGGTACGGAAAGGCTCATCTTGTGTTGAGCGACAACATTGTAACACAGATTGGCTGGTGAAAAACGTTGACCGGAATCATAAACAATTTATACGCGTGTCAATATTTACAATGGCCGACGGCAACGCCCAGTGCCTGTCATAATATTCAGATGCTTCGGCAGACGAGAATTTATACCATTAAGAGAACGATTACTAAAACAGAGAAATTAACATATGTCGCCAACTCATTCGTCTTTGGCATAGAATGATTCATGGAGTCTGCTGCCTGTTCCTGCACAGGCAGCTGACTCGTGTGCGTATTTACTCCTCTCTGTATCTCTGTAGCCTCCTACACAAGCTACAAATGACGCACTGGAATTCAGTCGTCTTTTTTCAAAACTTGTCCTATATGAAAAAGAAATACTCAAACTTTTTTTCGATCATTCAGTATAAAGTAGCACAGGAGCATAGCAGAGGACGCACTTCTTCAAACTAAAGATAATTTTAGCCGGTGGCATTGGCTTAATGATAACTCAAGATTCTACTGTGGTGGCTGTGTGGTTTCACCACTTCGCTACAACAGCCTCTCTTGATTTACAAATGACGCAGATTGAATCACTGCTTCATAATATAACCCCAAGTGTTTATAATATTACCCCATATTATAAACCCAAGTAATATAACCCCAACGTTAATGATTCACGTGCTTAACAAAAATACACAGAACTCATCGCACGTTGACTGTGGACGTTATTGAGTTTAGCATTCGAGCCATTTAGCATTTGAGCCATCGCATTTCTGAAGTCACGTTTATTCAAGATCTCTAGTGGTCATTCTGAGACTTCCTTTCCTTCGCCTATATTCAACAACATGGCGGTATCGTTCCCCTCGCTATGGCACTCGCTTGCGAAGGTCGCCCATGAGCATGGTTGTGTGACGACGACTACATGACACCGACGCAGTGACGACGAAGGAATGACATTAAAGGAATCACATCGATGGAATGACAAAATCGGTATGACGAATTCTTAAGTGATGACGATAGCATAACGACGACAGCATGACGGCAACGACATGAGAACACTGGGAAGACAACTGGTGGATGACGACGATGCAGTGACCGGATCATCACATCAAGACCATGATTTTTCTACACTCAGCCCTCCGACACGCCATGTTCCCTACATTCTAAGTTTCCTTGTGCCATCCCTACCGGGAGTCCTCCACGCTCTACCACATGGTGTTACTCTGTCAGCGTAACCTGCCCCTAGAAGTCCTTCCTAATCCCTCTTATGAGCAGTGGGAGAGAGAGTTGACCAGCTCTCGCCCTGACGACCAGCTTGGGATGGTATCCCGGACGACGACGGCAGCAGGATCCAATCGGGGTCCTGCACTGAAGATACCACCCACTACGCGAAATTCTTTGGTTATAATAAATGTTTAGTGATCCATGTCCTTCAGATGAGGAAGCTGGAATGAAAATGATGGCACGACCACGAAAGCCTGATGATTATGGTTTGACAGTGGATGCATGATAGCGACTATCTGACGACGATAGAATGACGACGGTGGCATAATTGCAATTTTTTGACGGCCGCATAACTATAACAAAATGATGAAGAAGGAGGAATGCAGTCCACTGATCGACGAAGGTGGTATCACGACGATTGTGTGACTATAATGCCGTGACGATGAGCCAATGACGATAGTTGGATGTCAAAGTTAGAGATATCAAAATGGAACAGCCTCAGATACTTAGACACGTTGTATCTAATCACGATAGATTGTCACTATAGCCGAGTGCATGTTTTCAGGAAGAAGCGTTTCTTACTCATGATACATATACTGAACATCAAAAGTTAACGCAACTATACCGGCTTTTTATTGTGGTGGTGAAAATACATTGAAATGTAGGAGCTCTTTTCTTCATCAACCTCTACACTGATCTGATGGTTTTCAAAAGTGACTGTGAACCAAGCCACAGCTGGTCAGATGATTTTTTTTATTATGCTACGAAGCTTGCTGCAATTTTAAGAGTTCAACTGCAGCTTTTTAAGCGCTAAATTCACAAGTAATATACTTATTCTTTAAATCAGTCACATTTTCCTAAAATCGAAGGTAATTTAGGTACGTATGAACGCTAGTAAAGATTAATTCAGCCCATGAATGAAAACTTTAATCTAGATGGAGCTGTTGCTGCGATCGTTTTCGCTTCCGCGCGCATTTCGACATGGCGCCAAAAGGACAGAGAGCTTTTGCCTGCTGCGTTTCCACACTGCGCCTGTTCGCTCCTCCTTAGGTGACCTGTCAACCACCGTGTTCCCCTCGGGTTTCTTTATAAGCGTCTAACCGGAAGATGGTGCAATTTATAGCGAACATTTTTCTTCCAAATAATAGTGCATAGACATTTTCATCGGGCGAAAAGCAAATGACGTATGGCGAGCCTATCCTTTTGTCGGGCTGGTGCGAGTAGGCACGAAGCTGCTTGAATGTGTAGTCGTCACGTGCTGCAGAACGATTTGGAGAAGTTTCAGCTGATTCTCCGTGACACTTACGTGATGTCAGTTAATAAGAGGTGGTCTAAGAACCACTGAGTAGCCTTTCGGAGCAGCGGTAACTACAGCATGCTGAAATTCATCTTGGTAGCGCAAGAATGTGGCGCGCATATCAGCCGTGGTGTGTGTGCATGTTGTGAGTAATTTTGGCCGTATTGGCTTTTATTCGAAGAAGAGCAGCGTCATCTCGGAATTGCCAGCGTCAATTGGAAAATTTTCACACTGCCTCATCACTTCGTGTAAGACCTAAATATAACAGTGCTCATGTACGGCCAACCTAATGTCACCTCAAAACATCCAAGCAGCAATCGTTGTAAAATATTTGCTTCAGGCACTGGCATCTTGCTCGTGCATTTAAAGACTGACAGACCTGAAATAACAATGCTGTATCTACGTTAGCCTCATGAATGGCGCCGATAGCGTTGCTCAACACAGCGATCACTGCGGTTGGTAAACCCGCATGTCACATATGAGATTTGTGCTTCAGCATTGCCTATTGGCCCTCTAAAGCAGTAATATATAAAGGGGACCAGGTAAAAACAATCCAAAGGCTATTTGTGAGGACACAATTTCCGTGAAACCAATGGGTGCATCGTAGAGAAAGGGACAAGCACGACCAAACAACAACAAAATCGGTTTCTTATATTCTCTTTATATTTGAAAAAAAAAAACTGCCTAACGCTGCAATGAGACCTCGCATGGTCATGCGGCATGCTTCGATTTTGTGCTATAACACACAAACAGATCTATAACCCCTCATCTACAACTTCTTCAGACGCTCTCGCAGTCCGCAGCTGGTCGCTCGACCCCACCACAAGTGTCTGTCCCACTGTACGGTATGCAGTTATTCGCAACCGAAACTGGTTTATTCGTGGGTGGGAACTTCGTCCAAGAAACTAGGTAGTCGAGCAGTGTATCTGCAGATAACAATTGAACTTATCTGAAAGTAAACAGCCCAAGGTATTCCGCAGCGGAACGGTACCCACGCTGTTAGGATCGTCGTATGTTTGGGAACTACTCACTGCTGCTAAAGCACAGCTTAGAACTGCACTATGGATGCTGCATTGAGCTTACATTCGTGAAATGAATTTTCAGAAAAACACAACTGATCTCCGAGGCTGATTGTACGCTAAAACACACGCACACACATCGCGCTGGGTGCTCCGGCCGCCTCAACGCCAGCTTGAACTCCGGCTATGCTTACTTAAATACCTTCAGTGCGTGTCACAGAACCGGTACACACTTACAAGATGCCACGTCACACTTAACAGCCCGCGTGAGCGCGAAAACAACCACCTAAAACTGCATCCGATTGTATACCTGACATACTACACGGAGTGCTCGCCGAAGCTAGCAAGCCGACTGCCCATAGATGGCGCCAGTGCCTACGCAATATGACGGCATCCATATAAAGATGGTTTATAGATTACGCTGTTTATTGCGCCATGAAAGATAGAGATAAACTCAAATTACTTGAAGAAACCTCGTACAGCGCGTTTCTTTTTCGCTTTTATTAACTTCGCGAAAGTGTTGCTGAAGTGATGAGGAGCACCTAGATGTTGCAAGAGATGAGACCGCAATAGACGGGACCAAAGTAAAGCCGTTGGCGTTTGTTGCTTTAAGTTGCTGTCTGTACCTCTCAGACCATGGTGTGGTATGTAGATTCCTGTACACAGGAACACTAGTATTTGTGCGCACCATAGCAGTTCTTACTAACCCCCCCCCCCCTCGGTAGCTCACATCACAGGTTGTAACGTTTCTCTGCTCAGCACGAGGTTACGGGTTCGATCCCGACACTGGCGGCCACATTGCTATAGAAAGTGGAGGCAGCAATGCCCGATGTCGCGATTGGCGACAAGGAAGAAATCTAGACATTCGGACAGTAAACTTGCATTCATGTGCATTTATTGATAAAATCGATATTATTTATGTGGACGGAGACCAAAATTCATTTTTATTTACAACCAGTCTCATCTTCTGAATTGGTTAAGAAACGACTGAAAATCTTAGAAGTTGATCGCAGGTCTCTCCAGGATCATTGTCTCGATAGAAACTTGCTTCCCATTATGTTTATGGACTATGTAGGGATGCTAAAGAATGTATGAGATGTTCCGTCTACGGATGAGGGGCAACAAACCAAAATTAGCATAGACATTCTTGCGTTCAAGTGGATCAGGCCTACACATTCAAATTTTCGACCATCGTCATTACGGGTTAAGGTAAATCGTTAACCAAGTAGCCCAACAACGCGCAGGTTTCGCAAACGGGCCTATGCTTGTTCAGTTGAATTATTTCCCTCCCAACTAACCTTTAACTGTTAAATTTAGTCATCTGCGCATGTGCCATTCGTTCAACATTTCTTCCTAACAGCCTTACGGTCTAGAGCCTCCCTTGCTGTTCTTTCCTTCACAAATAATATTCGAGGAAATGTTTGTGACCTTGACTTAAAAATTCATAAACCCGATGGTGCGTTATGAAAATTGCAGAAATCCTGCTACAGTGCATTTTTATAACGACACAGTTTCCTACGAAACTAGTAGCTTTGGCGATATTATCTATGCCAGCTGCAAGCATGGCGGTTCAGCCAACATGGGAATGATGTTCAGTATATGGTTTTCGCTAATTCATATTCGCTGGGTTCTAAAAGCTTTGTGACTTTACATGTTTGAACTTTTTCAACAGTATATACCGTTAATAATGTATTAGTTCGCAACGAATATGCATATGCGCGGAGTCTTAATGCAACGCACTTTTAGAAACCTAATACTGCTTCCAAATTTAGGCCGCTAAAAAAATCTAATTCTTGAGTTTTAGGTGCCAAAACCACGATCTGATAGTGAGGCACTCTGTAGTGCAGCAATCCGGAATAATTATGGTTAATTGGGCTGTTTCACCCTGCACCCAAAACACAATACACGTGCGTTTGCACACTGCAATCCCACCGAAATGCGGCCGCTTTGGCCGGGAGTTGGTGCCGCGACCTTTTACTCAGCAGCGTAACACCATAGCCGTTTAATAAACAGGGCGGGTTAAATTTAGGCCAGTAAAAGCACATACATCGTAGCTTATAAAGGAACAAGAATATCTGCAACAATTAGCAAGAAAAATAGTCTATGCACTTTATGCACTAATCATCATTCCTTGTCCAGCTAAACAATCGTTATGCAACAGTTCCCTTTAGTAATATTCGGAAGGAACTGCCTGGCTAAGAACGATTCAATAACGAATGGCGAAGTTACGTCTTCTAATGAAACAGTCCACAGCTCGATGAGAAGCGCCACGTCTGGCGACCAATTTTATATTCATTATTTTTGCACCTCAGCTCGGCCTCGTATGCCATCACGCTACCGTTATCACTTTGATAAGCCATTGAGCGAAAACTTTTGATCCAAGCAAGACGCTTCCCTGAAGTATATGGCCCGATATTATAGCAAATATCACGCCAGTTATCAGACCGAGTTCTTTGAAAACAAGTAAATAGAAAAAAGAAACGTGGCAAATGGAATGATAGGTGTGCACGCCCTGTTGACGCTAACTTTCAAATCTCTGAACCTGCTTTCAGCGGCTGCGCGTAAACAGTCACAAGCAGTTAACATTACTTTGAAATTCGGCTAGGGAATAACGTAGTCCTTTGAAGCATTCCTTATTGCGTAGTGATGTAAAATTGGTCAAGTGGTGGTTGGCACAGCACTCGTTCGGCACCGCTTGTCACAACCGCGAAGCCTCTGGGAAAACAAGGTCAACTATGGAAGGAAACAATACGCAAGAGGGTGTGCCCACGGAGCACCAGAAGGCAAGTGTCGTTTCATTTTTACAGGTGTTCTATTTATGTATACCCATGAGCAAACGCATACCGAGCAGAGGCACCCGACGTGGTAGATTAGTGTCTCTGACGTTGCGCCAGTGAGCTTGTGGTCCCGGGTTTGTCATATTTAGGTGGATGAGGAATGTAGCAAGCACTCTTGTGCTTAGATTTATGGACACTTAAAGTCACTCCTGGTTGTCAAAAGAAATGCCTCATTACGAGAAAGTGGTTCTGGCACGCGAAATAGCATCATTTAGTTTTTTCGACCCACCACAGATTTGCCGAAATAAATGGACTTCTTTGTTATTCAGACGAACAAGCTTAAAATGGGGAGGGCACTGGAAAGTTCGCCATGCAGAGTTCGGGCAGCTGTCCTCAACTTCAGGATCATTCATAGGGGGAGAAGAGTAAGAGAAGATGCTTTGGAGCATGCTTCAGAGAAGATGGGATGCGTCATATATAAGAACTTATTAGCGGGAACACCGACCGTGAAATAAGACGATATAAAGTGACATCTTTAACGTCCATCCTAAATAAAGGAATCGCAGCACCTTTGCCATCTCGACTCAAAAAAACAGTCTGAAACACAAAATCCCGACAAATTCCAGCAAAGCTTTGGTTTTGTTTTCAGTTGTGCAGCCTAAAAACATGCCTTTATTTCTTTATGTGGCAGTACTGAACCATGTATGCCGGATTTTGCTATTTTTCCATGCGCACTGTGACTCTTTTCAAGCGGCATCGCAAACTTTACAGAAGCATTCAGTGGCGTGCCTTAAGTAACTGCTCACTGAGTGTTTCATACCAAGTTGCACGAAATGTTGTTTAATATAGGATCCAGGCTATAGTGTGCGCAAGGCTTTTTTTCAGGGTAGGGAGGCAAACTTTACTGCCGCTTCTTTTAAATCTTCCCGAAAACATGAACCAACAACACCCTGCCCAATAGTTTTGCATTGTGCTTTTTAAGCAAGTAGGCGTTAACAACTGAGGATGCGAGCAAACTTATATAGTGTAAGTAAATGCTCGGTTCTATCGTTTATGCATCCTGATCTAACCTAATTGAAGCACAATTCTACATTCTCTAGAAAAATGCCGAAGGACCGATGCACAGTAGGTTATACGCAACGCCTGCTCAACAAAATACAGAAGTAACTATCGAAGACGCTCATGGGACTTGGAACCAACGACAGTTCAATTTATTTCCTGACCCCTAATTTCTCAACCAACTTAGTGTTGTTTATTCTTCCTCTAAATACATATGTGATTTTCCATTTCGGCCATAGAGAAATTCGACCGTGCCGCCGGGCTATGCAGTAAAACATGATGTCGCTCTTACTAATTAGCCACGGAGCAGGTATGATAAATATGGCTCTGGCTTTGTTAGGTAAAGTGCCCCTAAACAAATCTCAACTCGACGGTGAGCAAGCGGGTTTCTGTAAGCTTCATTACCCTTCACACTGGCGCGCTCGCCTCCTGATGGCGATGACGTATTCTTCTTTACAAAAGAATGATATGCTGCGTCACTACCATACGTCCCGCAGACGCTCATGTTTAGAAACACTATCAACGCTGTCTTTAGAATCAGAACACAGCGGTTTTCATCTACACGCAGCTATCGACTCACACGTGGTGCGAGACACGCTAAAAATAAAATCAGTTGATTGCGCACAACTGACAAGCGATAAGACGAACAGTCATGCGACTGCATTGTGAAGGTGTGCTAGCAGACGGTTTGCAAATGGTGTCTCTTTTCAATGCACGAATCGACATCTTTTCTCTTGGTGACCTAGCGTCAATGACCCTGTTGGCGTGACGAGTTGTCAAGCAACAAGTGGGAAAGCCCCAAGAGGAGTACTAAATTGTTCTTCAAATTACCAGAAGTGGCTTAGGAACCCTTTAAAGGCTCAGGTAAATAAAAAAAAAACATTCGTCATAAATATCTTTGTCAGTCTAAGGTGCTCTAGTAAAATGCATACACTTGTTTCGGCATGGCCGAGTGGTGAGAATACCTCGTTTTCTCTTATTCGCTAGTATTTGTGCGTTATCCATATATGTATATTACAAATAACGGCTGCAACAAATCCCATATTCAATAGCACAAAGTGAAACCCCTTCAGGTGGTCATGTTTGAACTAGTCCGCATGCAATGTTAACCTGAAAAACGCACCACCAATTGCTCACGAGCGATGAGTCAACAAATGCGCTGAGCAGCTCCACGGCAATATATCCCCATTCGCACGAGCCTAAAACCCCCACCGTGCAATAGCTACGAATGTTTACATAAGCATTGCTAATATTCGCTTTCTCTTGAATTACATACGGCACTGATAGATAACATGTCACAGTGAATTCACCAAATTTGTATCTCGTTGAAAGGTGAGCAGGATGTGTGTCGCACTCGTCCGCGACTGTCGTTTTTTTTTCTCGTGTGTCGGGCACCTGTTGCGCGCTATCCGCGTTCCTTCGGAAAGAAATGCAATCTTCGGTACAAACCTCGGGACAGTTTTTATGATGTCCAGCAAGCATTCTTATTGTGTTACCATGAATTCGCTGTTCGCGTGCATAGTTCATAGCTACGACGAGGACAGATGAATAAAAGGTGTTCTTGCTGCGTGATGTTTCCTCGTCCTAAAACGTTTCTCCACATTGTTACGACGTGAGTCAGATGATTCGAGGAGGGCCGTGACGGAGAATGATCGAATGCAGCAGAAAATGTGAAACTTGGCTGGCGGTGACAGATGGCAAAGCTGCCGTCTCACTGTACCGGGTCAGATAGTACGCAAATATGATAATCCAAAGGTTTCCTTTCGATGAGCGGGGAAAGGGACCCATGAGGTCAATTCTTACTTGCTCGAAAGGAGAGCTCGTAGGCTTCAGTGGTTGCAGGAGGCCGGCTGGCGTCATAGTTAGGTGTTTGTTGGCCGGACACTGAGCGCAACTGGCCACATACATTTCAGTCGACCGACGCATTCAAGGCGAGTAAAACCATTCTTGGGCAGGATGAAATGTACGCGATGCTCTTAGATGTGCGGAGGTAGGATCGTCGTGCATGGCCAGCAGAATAGTGGAGCGTAGCTTCTCCGGAACTACAAGAAGGAAGCGGGCACCAGTGGTTGTGAAATTCCTCTTGTAGAGAACGCCATCACGAACACAATATCTTCGGCTTGTTGTGGAGTTATGTGCAGCGTTGAAAAGTGGCTTTACGTTGAAGTCTTCTCGTTGCTGCTTCTCAAAGGTCTCTTTATCAGGAAATGCAGGTGCCAAAGAAGCCATCAAATGGGCAGAGTTATCCGCGTCACAAAGTGTCGTGTTTAGCGACATTCGCGAAAGGCAGTCAACATCGGCATGTGGGCGACCACTCTTGTATCAAAACTGTGAAGTTTACTCCTGGAGACGTAGAACCCTGCACGCGAGTCGACCAGAAGGATCATGAAGATTGACAAGCCAGCACAACGAATGATGAACTCTGACGATTGCGAATGGGCGTCCATACACGTACGAGCGGAAAGTTGCACAGCAAAAGTGGCCGCTATGCATTATTTCTCTGTAACGGTGTAATTGCGTTCCGACTTACTTAACGCATGACTCGCATAAGCAATGACGTGCTCTTTCCGATCGCATCGCTGAACGAGGACTCCACCGACCCCCATGCCGCTCGGATCGGTGTGGATCTCTGTCGGTGTGGCTGGGTTGAAATACCGAAGGATGGGACTCGTCGTCAGTAAAAACTACAGTTGACAAAAAGTAGCGTTGCACTCGGGAGTCCACTTAAAAAACGACGTCCTTAAGTAGAAGACAAGTCAGGAGATAGGCGACATCAGCAAAAGCAGGTATAAATTTGCGCAAATAAGAGCAGAGGCCTAGGAAACTACGAAGCTCTTTAACAGACCGAGGAGGCTTAAATGCTTCAGAAGCTGCTGTCTTTTGTGGATTAGGCCTCATACCATCCTTGTCTACAAGATGGCCAAGCACCCATGTCTGCCGTAGCATTGACATTCAATACTTTAGAGCGCCGCTGAGCCACAGACACAAGACAATGAGGTAGAAGGATATTCTTCTTCATGCACGGTAAATACGTAGGCTCTACTGCGGCGTCGAAGGCTTGATTATTGGTAGTAGCGCAGCTGATAAAGCAGGCACGAGAGTGTCCTCAAAGGCATGAAATACGCCGTCCTCGCTTGTAGCATCCTGCATGAGCTCGTAAGAAATGCCGCCACTGAGAAACGTCTCCCCTGTTCGGCAATCAACGGTGGCACCGCACATCCCTAGGAAATCAATACCTAATATAACATGTGAGAAACGGGGGAGAATTGTAAATTGAGTTGTGGAAAACTTGACCACCCAGTGACATTTGTGCAGTGCAAAACGAACAGGCCGCAACGAATCCCCGCTCAGGCCGCAAATTTTGCCACTTGGTTTCATTGAAATACCACTTTGCGTCCTTTTGAAAGCGAGACTCATCACTGAAACAACAGCCCCAGTGTGCCACTAACGCCAATGTAGACACACAATCAACAATGACTTCCACTTTGTTCTTCAGCATAAACTGTCACGGTGCGGCATAGTTTAACGGGCGCCAAGACGTCGTGGGCGTGGGAACGGCCGAGCAAGACGGGGATTGCCAGTCACTCGGGCAAGTGGCCAAAAAAGGGAGATTTAGCTTTTTTTGTTGACGAATGTCCCGAGAGTCCTTTCTACGAACCCCTGTGCCTTTCTTGCCCCACGCGTACCTTGAGTTGGTTTTTGAAACGGGAGGGGTCAAGCGCTTTCCGGAAACCCCGAAATAAGTGAGGTCCTTGTACCGTGTCCACAAATTGCTAGCAGCGTACGTATTGTCTGAGCATATGACGCCTTGGTGCCGGCTGCCGCCCTTGTTTCTGTGCTTGCCATGGACCCTAGTGTGTGCTTGTTTGTCTGTGTGGTGAGTGCGGGGGTGCGACCTTTCACAGCGGGGGGGGGGGGGGGGGAATCATCCGTTCTTTTTCCCCTGATTAAAAGAAGCGCAGCCAAGACCTCTTGGAGCAGTCATCGAATAATTAGGTGAACTGTCACCTATACTTGCCGTTCGCCGACTTAGGGAACTAGGGAAAGGAGAGGCTATTTAAGCGCAGGTTTTAACCCCGCTAAGCAGTCTAGAAGCTGAACCTGTAATCTGCTGAGAAGCAGTTGGGGGGGGGGGGGAGCTAGTGCCGTCCAGTATCACCTGGGTCGCCTAGCCGCGTCGGAACTACGAGTAAATAGTTGACGTAAGAGACGACAAACCAATTGCTGCAACGAAGCTTACGGTAATTCACCTCAAGTTAGCTCAACCTGCTTGAGGGAAGTCGTCAGATCTAGACTCCCGGGAAACCCAGCCCAGCAATCGCATCCACCTCAACAAGATCTGTACGCCGGCATTCTTCGGGAAAGCTCTGCGCGCCGACTACACGGTTTATGGACTTGCTGCCCGGCCACGCGTATGCCATCGTTTGTTTTCTTTTGACTTTGTTTTAGTGAACTATTGTTAAGTGCATTTTAGTATATTTGACCCGCGCCCAGTTTCATTTTATCATCATCGTCACCATCATCAATCTATATTTATGTCCACTGCAGGACGAAGGCCTCTCCCTGCGATCTCCAATTACCCCTGTCTTGCGCCAGCTGATTCCCACATTGCGCCTGCGAATTTCCTAACTTCATCACTCCACTTAGTTTTCTGCCGTCCTCGACAGCGCTTCTCCTGTCTTGCTATCCATTCTGTAACCCTAATGGTCAACCGGTTATCCATCCTACGTATTACACGGCCTGACCAGCTCCACATTTTCCGCTTAATGTCAACTAGAATATCGGCTATCTCCGTTTGTTCTCTGAACCACACCACTCTCTTCTTGTCTCTTAACGTTAGGCATAACATTTTTCTTTCCATCGCTCTTTGTACGGTCCTTACCTTGTTCTCGATCATCTTTGTTAACCTCCAAGTTTCTGCCCCATATGTCAGCACTGGTAGAATGCAATGATTGTACACTTTTCTGTTCAACGACAGTGGTAATCTCCCATTGAGGATTTGGTAATGCCTGCCGTATGCACTCCAGCCCAATTTTATTCTTCTATTAATTTCTTTCTCATGATCAGGGTCCCCTGTGAGTAATTGATCGAGATAAACGTACTCCTTTACAGACTCTAGAGGCTGACTGGCGATCCTGAATTCTTCTTCCATTGCCACCCTATTGAACATTATCCTTGTCTTCTGCATATTAATCTTCAACCCAACTCTTACACTTCCTGGTCTAATACTATAATGCGATATAGTGAGATAGCTTTCTCGTGAGTCAGCTATACTGCGTATAGCTATCTATTAATTTGCTCTCGCAATCCATAGTTTGCCTTTCGGTCGAAACTGCATTTTTTGCTAATAGTACGCATTGTTATCGTGCAGAAAAATGACGGGCGACACCGCCTGCACAATGGGGCCAACCCATCCGAAGAGGAACACATTCAACGCCCATCATCGAGCCTGCGTTGTCCCTTGGAACGCGAGCTTCTGCAAAGCTGGAGGCGCTTCCCTGTTCAAGAAAGAATGGGCGACAAACTAGTCGATGGATGTCTGCACCAGACACCTGGTCCGCATTAAGCTTCCTCGGGACCTCCAGATTCGACAACACAGACCTTGCACACACACAGTTTTACTCGGCGGTGGAACTTCCACTGTGACTGCTTCGGGGGCTCGTGAAGAAGCACGTGAGTATCTTAATTTTTTTGATAAACATTAACACAGATATAAAAATTGTGTGCATACATCTCGAGCATGGAGAAAAACTTATGCGGAGATCCACAACGGTAAGCAAGTTTTCAAGAAAGTTAACGTTACCATTTACTAGACAATAACAATCAGGTAGAGGACAATATAAGAATCCCAGACACTTTTGAAATCGGTTTAATCGAAGCTTCAAATTGATGCTTGGTCACGGAACATTTTTACACCACGCGACCAAGTTAGTGACAATTTCACCTCGCTCAACATAAACTTGCGGTGCTAGCACATGCAGATCTTACAAACTAAAACTACAGAAATAAAAATATTGATATCAGCAATGATAGCGCCAGTCCGTGGTACTGGTCTTCTTTTCGTCGTGGTCTCTTTAGCGCAGATTTTTTCTCCATGTATGTTACATCAACTCGCCCACATCAAGCTCCTGCTGCTTCAGAGTTCTTGAGATAAAAAGCGGAACTACTACTATGAGCGGTCATGCCACTTGAACTATTCAGGAGGCACACTAACTGTAGAGAGACGTCGAATTAATTGACAAAACGAAGTGCAGCGCCACACAACGAAGTCAAATCGCTCAGCGCGATGTTGTGGCTATATATTGCTGCTTGATTTTGTGTATTCAGAACAAAAGAAAAAGTTGTCTATACCTGTCATCCTCGTTTTTCATGTGCTACCTTGCCGAAAATACGACATACCTGTGTTGCAGGAATCGGTAATGTTGAGAAAGTTTTCAAGAGAAGCTTTCTAATATTCTTCCTTCGAATTTCGCGCTGCTGCTGCTGCTGGCTGCTGGTTGGATAATGTTGCGGAAAGCTCATACGCAGGATGGCACCCCAATTTTTATGCCCGTACCTGTGATCATTCCTGCGTTGTCATGTCGTCACTGTTGTTCCATCCTCGTCATTTCTTCGTAACCATTCTACTGTCGTTCACCTGCTCTGGTCGTGCTTACGGCTTTGCACTAAGGGAGATTCAGCTCGGCGCGAGAAAAATAGCTTGGCGTGCTGCATCGGCCACCATCGGCATCAAATTGACGTCATGCTGCAGTTTCGACGCCGTCATCAAAATACACTTGTCTTTTTCTAGCATTGTCCTACCTCTGTTGCTATGCAGTTCAGTGCAAGTTCATATTGGTAATGACTAGAGAATATATTGTGGCACGCTGACGTACTCCACGGAAGCGAATTATCTGAACGCGACATTGAAGAAATAAGTTTCTATAATAAAATGACACCCCCCCCGAAGGCATCCCCCAAAGCAAGAATTACATCATAGCTAGTTATGAAACGTTTCTCTTCGAGCCCTGGAGGAGTGCCCCTATTCTTTTCAAGCCACAGTGCCAGGTTAGCTATCAAGGGTGATGAATGGCGCAAAGTTTTGCATAGACACGTAGAAGATTGTTTCTGACGAGTTCCGGAAGCTCAATTAAAGGCACACACCAAACAGAACAGCACTAAAGCAATTCTAGGAAGAAAGAACGAAGGTGCAACATTGCAAATTATTTGTTTAATACGGCAGCCGGCCATCTAAGTTGTCACAGAAGGAATGACGGTTAGGAACTGGTCGTTTGCCAGTGCAACGTCATAGGCATAAAGAACATTCAGCTAACTACAGAGATTACAGGGACATCAGAAATCACTAGGGTGGCTGACACAGTCAATCGAACAATCAGTTGAGTTACCAGAGAAGGAACTAAGTTTATTCAACCATGAACTACTAGGTTTTTACACGTTCATCGTTCTCCTAGCACTTGGGTTTGTCTAGTCCTTCCTGCTCCTCTGTTTGCACTGTTCTTTTCGGCACATTGGATTGGCAACATGACAACATATACATTCTGGACGATATGCAAGAACTGCAAGTGCACTTCTTCACGCATCTCGTTTGACCTAACCGAGGCGCGGACCATGGGCTATAATCGTACATTAGGATCGACATGCTGGCGGGTGACGTCATTCCTGCCGCCCTCCATTATCGCACTGTCTAAGCTTTCAAACGCGCGTCTCAGCGTCAGCAATGCTATTAGTGTGGAGGTGGTATTCTTTAGCCAACTTACAGATATAGAAATGCCTGCTTATTGAATTTTCAACATTATTCATTGTAGGCGCTTACAAGCTGCGCTGAACAGATATGAAGGCAAGAGGCACAAGACACAAACGCGGTCTACTTATTTTGATATTATTGCGTTTATCTGTATAGTGAGAAAAGACAATTTCAGACAGATAACGTGATCGGAAAATGATCATGAACTGACTGATATTCAGGCAGTTCAATTACTTGACATTCAGCATTGGGAGAGAGACGAATTTATTGCGAGAAAGAACATGTGGCGTTCAAGTGCTCTTCATCACAAGTCTCCATCACAAGTTTACATTTGGGAAAGCACAGCAACTGCTCCGTGATAATTTCTCAGTGTACTCTCTCATATAATTTTCTTTTCTGGACTTTTGTAACAGCCGCCTGACAGAATGAGTTTTGTTTGAAGTACACTTCTTGCAATAGAAGTAGAGCGGCTTGCTTCTGGAAATACGTGATCGAGTCGAAATTATGGTAAAGTTCCTTATTCAGAGCCGCACTTGTCATTGCTGGAGACATCAAAAAGAAGGGGATTGTTTTGTAGCATGCGAAAAACCTGGTGTAAGAGTAAAGTGGTACAAGGTGCAGTGCTTAGAAGCACCGCATGTAGCCTGTATCACTCTTGTAAATGTTTTATGTGCAGTGTTACATGAAGACAATAGTATTATAGTAAAGGGGCACACTATATAATTTTGGTGCTCATTGGGCAGCACTCAGATGTTAAAGTCAATGCCATGAATTCTGTCCTTCGACGCGCGTACTCGTGGCAATACCTTATTTTTATGGATTGTTCAAGAACACCTCTTACCTGTTTATTTTTTGCATTTCTTTGCCGGCCTATCAGAAATAAATCTGCTGGTAATATTTGAGGATGGACAAGATATATTCTTGAAGTACAGGCTCGCAATATGTCTTCTGCTTGGATCGAAAAATACCGAAAGCCAAGTCCTCGGACTTCAGTAATAATCCAGGTCGATGGAACTCATGCTAGTTTTTTTTTTCTTTTAAGTAAGCACTTGATTTAGAGTAAGCAATTTACACAGCTCACTGCAGGGGCAGGGGCTAAATGCAATCAAGCCTGACAAAGGTCCCTGTGCCTCCTGTACACAAAATGAATTCCAAGAATTGGAAACGTAGAATGCTGAAATTCCTGAAACACTCCGAATACTAATTCGTGAATGGTTTAAGCATTGGTTGAGGAATGAAAATCCACAAGTTACTGTTGATACTCTATAGATGTGGTTATTATTAAGTTATTCCCTTGTTTTCCAAAGGCAGCACTACTAGCTTTAAAGTTCAATAAATCTGCACGGACATTCAAAACATGATGTGTCTGGTACGAAGCACTTTGTTTTCCATAATTAGTTCTTAATCTAGGTGCCCGTTTCCTGTGTTCTCGTAAACAGTAGTATGGTTTTTTGATGCGGATGTGTTCATATAGTTCATTTTGTTGAATTACTTGAACCAAGGTAAAATAGTACAACTGATTCACCCTGAGCATGGAGTGTTTTATGAACAGTGGAGCAGTTGGCAGGTCTTGTAATTTTCCCTTGTACATTTCGAATCAACGCAATATTTTCTTTTGAATAGCAATAAGTTTATGGTAATTTCTTTGCGATGTCGCTCCCCAGACTAATATCCCATAAGTTACCTTAGAGTGAATGAGTGCATAGTACATATATAGTTGTAACCCTAGTGGGATTAAGTGTACTGTTTTGTGGAAACAACCAACTATTCGCGCGAATGCGGTAATCAGGTGGTTTACGTGTGTGTTCAAGTTTAATTGCTCGTGAAACCACACACCAAGAAATTTTTATTTCCTGACGTGTGTAATACAATTTACTTCAAGTTTCACACTTATTTTACTTATAGGCTTGTTTATAGGTTGGGTTATCATATAGGTTGTTTTTCTGGCATTTATGCGTACCTTATTTTGCCTTAACCTTATTGAAAGATGTCTTAGATAGTTATTTACACTGGCTTCAAGTGATACTGAATTGCTTCATGAAAAGAAAACGTTTGTATCAGCCTACATATTAAGTGCAGGGGAATTAGTTAATTCTACAGTTTCATTTATATAAGCAAGGAACAATAGTGGCCCCAGTATGTACCCTTGGGGGACTTCTTGGTTTAACTTTATCTTTGTAGACATTGTGCTATTAATTTGTACGAATTGATAACAATCTTCAAGGTAAATTTTGAAGAGTTGAAGTGCGACTCCATGCACTCCATACCTCGACAATTTATGAAGTAAGAGTTGGAATTGTGTGGAGTCAAATGCTTTTTGAAGATCAAGAAATAGCCCAAAAGTATATTTTTTTTCTTTTTAATATGGTCGATTATCTTATCCTTGATGTACAATAGAGCTTGTTCTGTTGACTTATTTTTTATAAACCCCTATTGAATTTGTTATTATTTGATGTTTATCAAAAAGGGATGCAAGTCTATCGTAAATTACTCCTTCAAATATGTTTGATATTGTTGGAAGTACAGATATAGGTAGATAGTTTGCTAAAGTATTGACATTACCGCCTTTATGTGCTGCAGCGACCTTTGCCCTCTTTAACTGCTCCGGAAGTACAATAGTTGCATAACAATATATATTTCTTTTTTTATTAGATGCAATTCAACGTAACATTATACTAGGCTTCCGTACTATAACTGAAGAGGGCAGTAATTTAGAGTGCTTACTTATTCGCAGAGCACCTCGCCGAGTGGGAGGCCTTCGTGATGCTGATTCTACGAGTGCACGGTTGCATTCGCCAGGTGCAATTCAATATCTGGATGTCGTCAATGTCTACCCGGCCTTTCTACCGATCATTCCAGATCCAAGAGGGTTGTGTCATTGTTGACCTCCAGACTGCTGCAATGCGCGAACCGTCCAGAATGTATGGGATCCCTTTCTACCTTTCCCAAATCATGGATGAAGGCCTGCCAGGAATGTACGTTTTTATAGAGTTCACGCAGTACCCGATGAAACAGTGTAGCCTGCATTATTGCCGTGGTCTCCAAGTTTCGAATCTTTAATTTGGTGCATTGTACATGCATTGAACTTAGGAGTCATATTCAGCCAATTTTTATGTCCACTGCAGGTTGAAAGCCTATGCCGCCGTGTCTCCAATAACTTTCTCTTCCGCTATCTGACTCGAAGTTATGCCTGCAAATTTCCCAACTTCATCACACCATTTAGTTCGCTGGCGTCCTCGACTGCGCTTCCCTTCCCTTGGCATTATGCAGAACATTAACCGTTATCTGCCCTACGCATTACAATGCCTTTGGATCGCATTTTTTGTCCTAGTGTCAGCTAAAATATCGGCTATTCCCATTCGCTCTAGTCCACACCGCAGCCTTCATCTCTTAACGTTACGCCTAGCATTGTTTTTTCCGTCATTTGTTGTGTGGTCTTTATTTTATTTTATTTATATACAGAATACTGCAGGCCAACATGTGGCACAGGCAGGAGGGAGTTCGTTCATACAATAATGAGAATAAATACGTTCAAATACGTTTTGTTTTCAAGCTTCTTTGTTGGCCTCCATGCTTCTGCCCCATGTACTAGCATCGCTTGATTGCTATGATGATACACTTTCCTTTTCAATGTTAGCGGTATGCTTCTGGTCACAATTTGGTCCGCATGCGCTCCAACACATGTTTATTCTTCTGAAAATGTCCTTATCCTAATCAGTATCCATTGTGAGCAAGTATCCTAGATAAACGTACCCTTATTTGCACAGATACTGCAGGCTGGGGGCCAATAATGAATTCTTGTTCTCTTGCCAGGCTATTTAATGTTACCTTTTTTAATGTGTATGTAATGTAATGCATTATTTTGTAAGATATCTATTGGTCCACTGGAACGATAATGCGTTATAAGAAAGAGTTGTTTATGATAAAGATTTAGCTCGCTCCAGTGACAATGACATTATTTATATTGGTACTGAACATGAAGCCGATCCTTTGGGAATGTTTGCGTATGTGGATGTGTTTTAATATTGTGCTCCACATTTTGTATATTTGAGCGTTTTATTCCTTGTACAGAAGTGCAAACCAGTCGTTCGAATTTCTTGGTTACTAGGAACAATAATATTGTAAAGCGGAAGTTGAAGCACGTACGCAAACTGCACTCATCACGAAATCAAACGCGAGACACAGCAAATGTTCTTTCAAGCAGACTAATTAAAGCTAACGCACATTATCATATTGTTACACTTACGAGGTTTATGAGATATAAACCTAGTGAATAATGATTGTACTAGAAGGCAAGACTATCATGGATTTTGAAATTGCTGATCTTTTCGTTAATAACTTTAAGTTTTTTAACTAAATGTGTTCTTCATGAAGAGCATATACGGATTATAGATACTGGTACTGTGCCGTTGATTACGCCAGATGATGTTTTATCATTGCTATGGAGACTCAACGGAAAAGAAGTTCTGGTCCAGATCTGCTCAATGCATTTTCAAATAACTTTTCTTGCAGATATCTGGGCTCTTGACTAATTTTTTTAAAGTATCTTTGAACTCGGGCGAAGAGACACTTGACTGAAATAAAGCATGTCGTTTAGGCCTACAAAAAAAGGGGATACACTGATGGTGCCAAACTACAGGCCAGTCTCCATTACATCCTCCTGCTGCAGGTTGTTGGTGGATGGTATATCTCGTGAAATAAGATCCTTGCTAAGCAAAAAACAGATTGTAGCAGCATCAACGCGGTTTTCCTGATGGATTGTTTATAATACCACAATTTGTAACAATCATACATTAAATGTTGATGATTCTAGAGACACGAGGTCAAGTGGTCGATTCTTCCCTCTATTTTCGTAAAGCAATCTATAAAGCAGTACATCATGACACATTTACGTACTTGATTTACTTGCACATCTGAATAATATAATGCATTGGATTACTGCGAATTTAACTAAGGAACTGAACAATTTGTTGATAATAATGGTTGTCATTTCCATCCGTTTGGTGTAGCGTCCTGTGTGCCGCAAGGCCGTGTGTAATATCGCTGGCTTTTTTTCAGCGAAGATGTTAAGGGCTAGGTTCCCCAGGATCGTGTTCCCGTGTAGAAAAAAGTATCATCATCAGCATTGACTCGAGCGTGGTCGTCTTCTTGCGCAGATGGCTCATTGGCGCCCCTCGGCTTGCGCTCGTGCCGTTGGATGCCGTGCCGAGCACGAGCATGTTCTCGGCACGCGCAGATCGCGACCGTTGACCGACCGGCGTGTACAACAATTTCGGCTCCATAAGCGCGGTGGTTTTGCTCCTTGTACGTGGCGGTTTCCCGCCTATTGTGCCTTAGCACAGGTGTCAAAACGGATCACTAAAATGACTGATAGGTCATGACATCAATAACATCACATGCTCGTCAGTTGCGTCGCCATTACCGATAATCGCGACGCAATAGCTAGGGACCAGAAATAAAGAACGAAGGAAGGAAGGAAGAAAGGAAGGGAGTGGGGAATGTACGAAATGGGGAATGTAGGAAGGTAGCCAGGTAGGCAGTAGGAAGGAAGGTAGGTAGGTAGGAAATAAATCATATGTGCCTCATACCTGCGTTGGGTATATGGGCATGAACCACCGACAGCAGGAGCGGGAGATACCTCACAGGATCGTGACGATTCCGTGCAGTGTGCCGCGGCTATGAACGCTGTAGCTCATACACTAATCTATGACGATGGGGCGGACTTTGCGCAGCAAACGCGCTACTTGCCCCTCGCGCAGGGCGACAACAAGATGCCGGTGTCCTTGCTCTTTGACGAACATGCCGAAGACGCTCAATATATTCAATAATTATATGTAAAGTCACTATAGCAATATTCACTACGGCCGACCCAACATAGTCACAGCTTCGCTGGCTTCCATCTTCACAGTAGTAGAAGGGCTCTGAATGTTTTTTTTATTTGCAGTAATGATCCAGCAGGTGTGTTCTCCTCAGATTCAATAAAGCTTTTTTCCAGAATATTCCATATTTAAAACAACAGCTGCTTTAAAGGAACATGAAGTACCAAAGGAATGTACCGATAACGTTAGCCAGCGGTGTCAGTCCTGGGATAGGAAGTTGAATAATGAGAAAATTGTTTATCTTAAGAGTAGCCAGGGAGAAATCCGTTAGTCTATTTCATTATTGCTCTGATGGTACTGACAGTGAACACTTAGAAATTACAAATACCTAGGGGTTTCTCTCAAATGACTTATCCTGGGCTACTCCTATAAGTTGCGGCGATATTTGTCGTTAATACTCACTCCCAATCCCACCTACCCTAATAGCTTGAATATTTCAAAACACGTAGTTAATACTATTAGAGAGATTATGTCCTTACCTTCTCCCGTTCTTGATGTGTATTGTTCCACTTTTCTTGCGGAGAATTGGGGTAGTTGTGAAGTGTTTATAGATATTTCCTTAGATATTCCCGTATGCTCCCTCTTCTTGATTCCTACTGCTTGAGGAAGCTTGGAGTCAAAGAACTTTATTGCTAACTGCATAGCGAGTGGATGCATGTATGGCCACGTTTAGCTAAGTTAAGAGAATGCTTTTGCTCGGAGGGTACTCCGATTTCACGACACAAATCCACGTAGGACATAGAAATGCCTTTATGAGAACACTGTTGGATCATTTTGATTAGAATTTGTTGCATGTGAGTGCAACAGTCAAATGCTATGACTATTCGAAGCATAATTTTGATTTGTGGCTGCAATTGAAAAAAGTGCCACAAATCAGTTAATATAAAAAAACAGAAGCACAATTTTTGCATACGCCTAGCTCAGTACCAAAGCTTAATATTGCAGTTAAGTGAACTGCATATGTTAGGCCACCTAAATCTGTCAAGGTAGATGTATTAATTTACAGCTTACGTAAATTCTTCAACGTTGACAATGGTTTTTCAAATGGCTTACTCGCAAATTAGTTGTTTATGTCGGAGAGCTGTATGTTAGAGGTTTTCACGCTTTATATGTACTTAACACCCCAGAAAGAACACTTTTTATGTGATGTTTCGAGCTTCTTTTTAGTTGCGTGTAGTACACACGAACCATCTACATAGAACGGAGGAAAAATCAGCGTGATGAGAACGTTGTCACATACCGCCACACACACGTGCGGGCGGAATTAGACGCGTCTGCTTTGTACGAGAGAGGGCGAAGGAGAGCACCTGCATCATTATCATTATTGCTTCCCGCAGTTTTTTTTTGGCACCTGTTTCTTCAAAATACATGCTTGACCTTGAGACGTAGTGCGCTTGTGCCAAACTCCAGATCAGTGAATAGCTTCAGATATGTTATAAAAGGGTATTTCCTTTTTAGGGAAGTGAGCTTATGCTGGTAAGTTCTGTTATTATATTTCTGTATATTTCAGATGTTTCATTTTATGTAGATTTTTCATGTCTTGCTCATTTTGTACTTGCATTACCGTGTTTATGTTTGTTATATTTGTTACATGAGTTTCTGTATTTGGCCTACCCTGCCTTGCTTGGAAAATATACGAAAATCTCCAGTATCTTGCATTACTTCGCTGTTGATGCATGTATGGTTAACACAGCGTACGCCAGGCAGAATGCTCTCTGCATTTTCCTTGCCATACTATAGCCATCCCTGTGTCTACAACAGTGCTAAGTCAATAAATAAGTACATCAGTAAATAAGAGGTCGCCGGACTAATACGCGTGAATGTCTGGCCTGTTTTCAGAAACCTGCCAAGACTCATTAAGGTCGTCAAAGAAACGCCCTTCCTCGACAAGGTGGTTCTATGTGTTCACAACACCACTTCCGAGCCAAGAACAAGCCGAGCGGTCTCGAAGATCGTCGGTCTTAGCCGCAAGAGGGAAACGAAGCTGAAATTTTGCGTCGACGCATCGTGCGCGCCTTTTTTGCATTGTACCGGCGACAGTGGCCACGTCGCAAGGACAGCGCTTAGCCTCCAGCGAAGCATAACGCCGACGCACTTAACTGTTCGTGAACTGGCAGGCTCCAACAGCGCCCAAAGGCCATTCCTAGTTGAGGTTACTTATTGCGCTACTCGCACCATTCACTACCACATATCCACTCTACAAGTAGTTATGGGGCAGGAACCCCATTCTCAGTCAACACAGTTGGCCTAGCGAGCGTCGTACGACAGTGATTGTTTAGCAACACGTGTATACCCAATTGGGAAAAGCATCAGTGCGAGTTTAGTAAAGTGCGTCCCTCTCTTACGACCGAAAATGTGGCCGATAAAAGGTCGCTTGAAGGTATCCAAGTGCGTCAAAGGATGCGCGCCGCTCTCAAGGGTTAAGCTTGCATAGTGATATGTATGTGGTCTAGTTTCCAGGAAGCATTGACGGCTGGAGTTGTAGCTTCATGTGTGGAAAGGCGGAGCCTTGTAGGTTAAGACGCGTAGAAAAAGCGCACATGCCACTGGTGATTTTAAGAGACAAGTTGCAAGTAGTAGCTAGCAAGTAGCGGAATTAATTTCGCAGGTCACAGGAAATGCTTATCAATGTCGCTAAACGTCTGCATTCCGTGAATAAGTCCTACTCGTCGCGCTTCGGTTTTTAGTAAGAATGGTAATCTAGCTTTTACCAAAATATATTTATTGTGCACTAAAAGACACGACTCCGCTTTTGGAGCACACGGTTCTATTCATCAAGAGCGTGCTTCAGGCTTTATAGCATTAAACTTACTGCATAAATTATTTTATGCAGTAAGGACTAGTGCTGTTTTATTTTCATATGTACGCATCCATTCAATAGGCTAGCTATTTTAATTATTTCATGCATATACTTAACGTATATGTACACAAGGCGCCTTGCAGTATCACGTCACAGTATATTTACATTAGTTAGTTTTTGTACCATCTGAGTTTATTTAGAACATAAGTAATTTGTGCCCTTCGGGTGCCTTGAAATACCGTTATAGCGCTCCGAATATGCTCATCGCTGGTCTCTTCGCGAAAGTGCGATATTCATGGCTGGAACATAATTTGTATTTTTCATCAAGTCACCAATAAACATTTTGCATTTTATATGTACAATCGTGTTTAAGCTTCTTTCTACACAACTATGTCTGTGTAAACGTAAGATTTCGCAGAAAATATTAGAGTACCTTGTTCCAATAACTTTCTTTTCATGTACGCGCAGTCTCATTCAGGTAAAAAACATGCATCAGATACCTGTCCAGTGGCGAAATACGCGTGTGTTAGTGTCACTGTTGTTACTATTGTCTCCAATCATCACTAATTTAGATATCATTGCTTGGCCTGGTACGCTTGTTGTATTTTAACAACGGAATATTCTCGTTTATGTACTGTAAGGAATACAACTAATTGGGTAAAGAGCGAGCAATCACGCGCTGGAATATGCACGTGATACTTTTGCAGCATTTTACAAGATTCAGAAGCATCTTACGCTTGTTTCCTGCTGCTGAATTTTAGTTTCAATAAGCATACCGAAGAATAATAAAATGTGAAGATTGTTTAGTAATAATGGAACAAAAGGGCTGTAGATTATGCGCAGTCATTGCGATAAACATTCCTTATTTGATTCAATTCACTTCTCGCATAACTTTATTCGATTAGGTTCTAAAATCTACAATTTTTACACCTGTGTAACCGATCAAATTGCAGCTGTTCGAAACGCGCGCGCAATCTGACGGGTTATGCGAAGTTTCGATTCGGCAACGCACGGTAAAAATTTCTTGGACCAGTCAAACGATGTCTGTACAAGTATGCGGATAGCATTCTTTTGAGACGAAAATGAATTGGTAGACATGTTAAAGGATTTACTTATGAAGAGCGCTGTGAACCAGGTTATGCACCCGGTTCTTTCAATGGCTGTAGTTTTCCGCGGCTTTTGTACTGGAGGATGATCGGAATCGTTTGAACCACGTGCCTAAGAAGGCAGATTCAGCTGGGCTCCGATAGCGACGACTCGGAGTAAGAGTAACAATGGGATAAACTTTCTCCTTCGCGTTCTGCAACTAAAGCCATTTTTTATATTGTCTAGACTGATCTGATGAATGGCAGACGCATAAAACATTAAAACTAAAGACCGCACGTGCGTGAGTGAACCACCACGGTTTTTTCACATCAGAGAATTCGATTTCTCTTATCAATACTTTCGCCAGTCCGATTCAGAACACGTCTCCTGCGCGGAGCATGTGCGGTTTGAAATTTACATTTTGTTTGAAATTATTTTTTTCTTATCTTCAAAAACAATCGCCTAACCTTTGCCGCACATCACTACAGCCCTCTCACTTTCTTTTTATTTTCATGAATTATGAACTCAATGCCAAGTTAACTTTTCTCAGAACATTTAGAAACATTGTATATGACGGCTGCATAACGTTTGTGGCCACGTCCATAAATAATTTGTTAGTTCTGGCATTCAGCGGACACACTTGAAACTTTGAACGCTGATCAACCATAATGTCCCTCTATATCTCGGAAAGTTGGGCTAATTAAGTGGGACTTGTACTAATTCTCCCAGCAGGGCAGACATACTTTCTACATACTGAATACTGCGAATACTGTAATTTACAGCAAATACTGTAATGATCCATAAAATTTAAGGTTTACATGCGCATCATACGTTTGGTGGGTGCAGCCATTGATTATGAAGGAAGTCAGGTACATTCGAAGTGAGTTATGTACAATTTACATGCTGGAGGAAATATGTTAGCCAATGATGCAGCAAGATGGGTCAATCCAGAGCTCGTGAATAAGTACTGTGCCTGGGCAAGTCCACAGCTGGTGGTACTCATCGACATCTTAGTACAGGGTTGTTCATTTGAGACGGGTAGCGTCGCAAGGGTGACGACTAGTCCAACCGTGACCCTCCTCACGAAAACTTCCACCTCATTATGAGGTTGCAGGCTGAGGAAGCGGGCCACGATTTAATAACAGGAACTGTATCGTGACAGAATATAAGTTGGAATACTCAAAAAAATGAGAATTAGTACTGCCAACAATAACACTAATGCGTCCACACATGGTGATGCGGGTGGATGTGTTCCAGATGTGTTGTGAAAGGGGCCCTGAACCAGTTTTTATCGAAGTGGAGAAGGGTATTTCAATTGAAAATAGGCGCATTCAGAAATATTTTCTGCAACAAGTACTTCAATGCGTACAGCAGAAGCGAAGTTACTGGCAATCAAACATTGATTCCTTCTTCAATGCCTTGCACTGCGAAGGCTACGGCGGAGTGGGGCTGGCCACAACGCTTTGTCTTAGAAAAGTAACCGTGGCGCGCAGTTCAAATTTCATTTTGGATGTTAACGTAAACGCCATGGCTTCCGATTTTGGTGCATACTACGGGCTAAACTTAAGCGAAACGCGGTTGTCCTCGCTGAGCAGCCGTGCGCGTAGCCAGTACACTCGTGGCCGCACCCCGCGGCGGCCACGGTGCCAACATTTCAGCCAAGTTTTGCTGGCGAGCAAACCTTGGCTGAGATGTTCACAGCAGCGTATGCTAACCGTGGACTAAATTATTTCACCCAGCCCGAGGGGTGGTTCAACGTCCCTTTAACTTAGCTCTTTCTCTTGAAGTGAAATGGCAGATAACAGCGTCCTTGCATTCACTGTAGATGAATACTGACACAAAAGTCATGATGAAGCTTGCGTATTTTTCAAGAAGCTATGAATTTTGTCTAGTTTATTGCCACAGAAGGAATTAGTGTGTATGTGTACTTGTGCAGATGTTCGACAAGCCTAGGGCTACTTCAGTAGATTTTTTTTTTTTTTTTGAGGCGGGTGGAAACTTTTCACACACAAACGTTTTGCTGCGCGCGTTATGCGCTGCACGCTAGCAAAACTTATGGTTACGCGCACTCAAATGTTGTTTGGCGGAGATCTTACGAATGTGCGGTGGTTGCTTCCTGTGCTCACTTGCTCCTTCCGTCAGCAGACGTAAAAGCTACCGCAGTCTAAGTTTCTCCTAGACGATCTTGAGTCAATGTTATACGCTAGATAAATGTGCGAACTTCACATTTGCACCTGCCTAAATTGTGATGCTTGCATGGTATCGTGCTCTGATGTGGCTCTCAACTTCATCGATAATTGTCGCGTGCTCTAGGTGAGTGCTCTTGTGTGAAGAAGACGAGGTCCACTTGATAAATTGGAGGGAGGCATCAGCTTGTTCTGCGAGTCGTACGTAGATCCCGTCACGTACGTAGGGAGCATAGCTATAGCGCACTTATATAGCGTGATTACGCGAGACTATCGAATGTTCTTTATCCTCCGTGCATGCTCGTTTCGCTCACAAATGCTCTTACGAATGCAGCGGTCACACGTACGTGAAACTAAAGCTGTCAAATGACATCAGGGATGCCGATCTTCTGTTCCTTCTTTCATGAAAAATGTAAATGTGTTGGGTAGGCACATGGCCGTACATTTACCGTCACATGTAACTGCCGCGTCGGTGAAGGCCACACTGATGCGAGGGAACGTGATTGATAAGTGGCAATTAGGCTTTGTTTTCATGCAGCCAAGCGATTTGTCGCTTTTAATGAAAGTACTAAACCTGCAGGAGGATAATTGATCGACTTGAGGTACTGATAGCGCCTTGTCGTGAAAGTAGGCGAAATGATCGACAGAAACGAAAATATGTCACGCCTTTAAGTCTTCTGCTTGTTACCGTCATTTGGGATGTGCTCGTGCAGATCGCACTAACCTGCTCGCAATTTATCTAGCTATGCTGAAGACCCGGGGAGAAGAATTTTACGCTCTTTTTTATAGAGACTTACTATTGAAAGAAAGGAACGAGTGGTAATTATCTACAAATATTTTAGTTAGCCCCAAACGCTAAGCTTTCTAGAAAACATTAAAGTGAGCCAAAAGCGAACCAAAAGCGAACTAGGTACGCCATTTGTCTTTTCCAGGATACTACAAAAAGTTATTTATAATGTCTGCGGAACATTTCAAACACTCGCAAAAGTAATTTCGTGGAAAGCCCTGTATCGGGTAACACTCGAAAAAGCTTTCCCTGCCCATCTCTCATAACATGCTCCCTGCCAGCGCTGGGCAGTATCGAAGAAACATGCATCTTAGATACTATCCTAATATACTCTTCAGGTATCTTGTATCTGTATCATAATATATTCCACGAGATGTGTATCAGTATCTGTAGTTTGGATACATTCTATGAAGCATTGTGAATCTTAGGACACACGATGCACAGCACTGAAAAATTCAAGAAGACACACAGAGTCACTGAGGTTATAGGAAATCATGGGATGAAAATTCATTCCCACAGACGAGACATTTGTGCGAATATTTCTTATACCCAAGTATAATTGAGAAATTCGAATGCTGTGGTGTCATACAATAAAATTTTAATATGATTTAGGAATCCCATTCTACGTATCGTCGTTCGGAGGATTGAGGCAACTGCAGAACGGAGGCAGCCAGTGTTTTGCTAGAGTGTCTTGAGCAATGTCGACTGAAGACAGGTGTCGTGAAATGAATTATTGTTCTGACTAACAGTTTTGCTGCATTCCGTGCAGTGCACTACACGCAGCGTCCACTACACACAGCGCGGTGTGTGATAGACGTATCTGTGTCTGCATGTGTGGGTATGCACGCGGTTGTCAGCGCGTCTGTTTTCGTTATTTTATTTATCTAAGCAATGCATATAGCTGTACGTTATGAGTAATTTTTCAAGATTTACTCATGCCTGATCCAGTGGCAGCTAAGCACCCACACAGATGCTCCGCTATGGAATTCGATAGTCGCCATCCTGCTTTGGGTGCCGTATAAAGAACCCCACGTCTTCACAACATAATCTGGAGTCCTCCCTTAGCTTACAGAGTCTCTCATAGCACACTGTACAGTTCGTGGGAACGTTAAACCACAAAATCGAAATTACTAGCTGCGAAAGTAGGTGTCAAACGCCACAGCGATGCCGTATTGGACTTATTCTGCTTGCCGCGGTTATCCGATTGCAGCTTTTGCTTATTTTCCTTCACTACGGAATGCTCTTTATAGTCACGTGAGCAAACAGATACTTGTAAGATTATTCCGCCACTGCCGCACCCAGTTTGTCCAGCAGTTCGCCATCAGAAATTATCGACGTACTCTGAGACGACAACATAGCCGCCGCCCCAATTAGCAAGGAGCGTGAGGTGTGCAGGAAACGCCTAGCCTGCTTACGCTCTAACGACAATGTCCTTCTTCACGACTCCAGCGACCTATTATCATTTTCTACAGCCAGTTCATACGTGATTTCCCGACTATCTTCAAAATGCAAGTCATTCGACAGGGTTATTCGGCCTTATTTATGTCTGAATAGATCAGCCGACATGCTAAGAAAACAAGCTGAATAATACCTGAGATATTTGTGCACGCTGAGGATCACTAGTCGTTATCAACAAATTTTCTGCCATAGCAACGCATTCTCGCATTTAACAGTTGGAATGATCATAAGGCTTCTCGCTTTTTCATCCTTTCGTGCTCTCCAATAGAATTACATGGTTGAATTTTTCTCAACCCTACCTATCCTGTATGCTTTTTCTCTGTCCGTGATTTTAAGCTTAACCTTAACGCAAATAATCCGCCCCGATTTAACGCGACCGTTAACGCTATATTTACTGGTTAGCATCGCGGCACATTTGTGGAATTTCTCTACTGTGAGTAAAGATTCTACAAAAGTTGCCAACCTTATCTCCATATTTTCTAGCACCTTCTTAGGACTAGAATCCCAAACGCGAGTTTGTTGCCATTTCCGGGCAATGGCCCAGGTCTCCTGCACCACTTGTGGGCCTATATTCTGAAAAATACTAGTTGAAACTTCAGCGTTATAGTCCGCGGTACCATTTTCTCATTACCAGATGAGGGAAACGGTATCTTAGAATGATCACTAATTGATCACTATCATTAAATGCAACAGTTACCTAATCTTAGTTTGAAAATTTTATTTATGTTTATGACGGCAGCAAAGTAAAATCAAGGTGAGCGTTTTGCAAGACACATTGCCAACACAGATTGCCGGAGCTTTTTTTAATGTAGCACTGCTATCAAATGAACTAGCAGAATTGACGAGTATGAGTGTAATGTCTTGGTGAGTCGCATGTTTTGATGGATTTGCCCCTTTCCTCGCAAATAAAACTGGTCAAATTACTTTGTACACAGTAGCTGCGACGCCTCTGCCATTCTTATATAGAAAGTAGCAGCAGAAAGCATATTTGAGCACAAACACCGCCGTAGTTATGCGTAATATATTTAAAAAGGCTCCATTATGTGCAACCAATATAGCATTGTTTCACAAGCACTGCTTCGAAATGCGATGCACAAGCAATAAACTGCACTATACTACAATAAAAGCTGAATAGAACATTATGGTTTTATGGCAAGCAGCAATGTGTGAATACAGTCAAAACACGACTACCCGCTTATAATGATGATCAAAAGCAGTAAGGTAGCAGCAGTGGTACTGTGAACCACTGGTGCTATATTTCAAAGAGTCTAGCGGTGCCAGGCCTCGAACTTTCTATCAGGTGGATTTCCTGCCAGACGTGTGGAACTCCTGCAGTAGCTGAACATAGGGCCGGGAGCGCGCTTCCATCTATCTAACCGGTAGATACCCGGCGGTGGTACTCATCTGGCTTCGAAAGTTGCGGGGATGCTCGACTGTCTCACTAAAGCTGTGGTGGGACAATGGGAACCAAGAGAGATTTCGCAAATCTTTACAGACCCCCTCTCGAGATGAAAACACGTATATACAACCGAGTACCATGTTGTGCTACATCTCTAACCATTTAAAAAAGAAAACGGTGGATTTGCGGTGTTTACCAGGATTCGAGCAGTAGCGGTGCCAAGTTCTGTGACTCGCCTGTGTTTCGCCGTAATTACAGGTGCAGGCCCTGTATCTAAGCGTACCACTCCTGAAGAAAGCAGTATGCCCGGCAGGGGGCACGCGTGTGTCCATTTTTGATGAACCGATGGGTACCCGGCAGTGGTCAGAGCGAAATCCAGTACCTCCGGCTGTGGAGGCGGGCGCTCTGCCACTAGCCCACTCTTCCATGATGATGATGATGATGATGATGTGTGGTGTTTTATGGCGCAAGGGCCAGTTATGGCCAAAGAGCGCCATGCCAGTGCTTGTGAGTGTGCAGTGGAACGATGAATTATGAGAAGTAGATGAAGTGTGGCTGTAAAGGGGCCTAAAAATAATCGCTGTAAAATGCGTAAAATATACATGCACTAAAATCATGGCAATGACTAATGAGGTGTAATATGAAATGAAGAATGCACTGAGAAAGAATGACACGATATATAAAATATTTAAGATGTAGTAGTTGGAAAGAAGCACTACTGCCTAAACAGAGCCCTTGAACCACAAGTGCCAGGAGGCATGTGCTTATACAAAACTACTATCACAGCGGCATCCTCTGGAGAGAGGATGCGCTATGAATTTATTGGGCTTATAACATGCAGTACCACGTCATTTAAGAAAGCGAGGACTGCTTTAGTGCTAAACAGCGGTTCACCACCAAGGAACATACTGGGATGCAGAGGGACATGATAGCGGTAAGCTAAAGGGAAATGTTTTTTTTTCTATCTGCTTCGGCATCCCGACACTCCAGCAGAACGTGGAGGACGGTTAGCCTCAAACCACATCTACCACAGGTTGGTGGTTCATCCCCGGTCAACAAAAAACTATGGGTGCCAAATGTATGACCTATTCTGAGACGACAGAACAGGACATCAGTTCGCCGTGTTCTCGTTGCGGAGGGCCAGAAACCTAACTGTGGCTTAATCAAGTGAAGCTTATTATTTGTTTGTGCATCCCACAGACGTTGCCAATGGCTTCGCAATTTTTACGGAAGAAATGTTTCAAATCTGTTGCAAAAACAGCAGCTGTAGGATTAGTAGCGTGCGATGTTATTGACGTAGCCAATCGGTCAGCTAGCACATTACCCTCAATGCTTCTATGGCCAGGCACCCAGCATATAATGATATGCTGGTTAGATACATACGCTCTACACAGTACGGAATAGAGCTCAATGAGTATAGGATTTTTCTGTTTACAGGCTGACTTTAAAGCGTTTACGACACTTAGAGAGTCTGTAAATATGATTGATTTTTGAAGTTTAGATTTCCTTATATGCCTCACAGCTGACAATAAAGCATAGGCCTCAGCCGTAAAGATACTTGCTTCCGGGTGGAGTACACCGGATTCCGAGAAGGATGGGCCGACGGCTGCATACGACACCCCGTCACGTGACTTAGAAGCGTCTGTATAAAACTCTGTGCATGTGTACTTGGACTGGAGTTCAAGGAAATGCATTTTGATATGTGCCTCTGGTGCGTGCTTAGTGACCTCCACGAATGATGTGTCACACTCTATGAGCTGCCATTGCCACGGCGGTAACAGTTTCGCTGGAGCCATAAGACAGTGTTGAAGCAACGGAACACCCATTTCCTCACTAAGATTCCGCACACGCAAAGAGAACGGTTTTCTTGATGCCGGTCGATTTTGGAAGAGTGTGGCAGTGGTCATGTCGTTTATGCTTGAATAAGAGGGATGTTCAATGTTCGCATGTACTCTAAGAAAATATGTAAAACTATTATATGAACGCTGCAGATGAAGTGACCACTGATTCGACTCTACGTAGAGGCTGTGGATCGGACTTGTTCGGAAAGCACCGGTCGCAAGGCGGATGCCCAGATGGTGAACGGGGTCTAGAATTTTTAATGCACTTGGCGTTGCGGAATTATAAATTATAGCTCCGTAATCAAGGCGTGCGCGGACAAGACTGTTGTACAAGTTCAGTAGACATTTTCGGTCACTACCCCATGTTGCGCGCGACAAAATTTTTAAAAGGTTCATCGTCTTCAGACACCTTGCCTTCAAATATTTAAGATGGGGGATAAAGGTAAGCTTTGAGTCTAGAATTATTCCCAGGAATTTATGTTCACTGCTCACGGATAGTTCCTCTTGATTAATCGTGAGATTTGGCACTGGTGTCATGCCTCTTTTGTTTGAGAAAAGTATGCACGTACTTTTCTTTGCATTTATTTTAAATCCATTTACATCAGCCCATTTAGACAGTTTGTTTAATCCAAGCTGTACCTGTCATTCGCAGATAGCAATGTTGCATGATTTGAAACCTATCTGTACATCATCGACATACACAGAATAAAACATGCTGCGTGGAAGAACTGTATACAGGGAGTTCATTTTTACAATAAAGAGTGTGCAACTAAGCACACCCCCTTGTGGCACGCCAGCCTCCTGGGTGAATGTTCTAGATAAAAGATTGCCCACTCTTACGCGAAACGTCCGGTTAGACAAGTAGCTTTCGACTGTGTTTAACATATTTCCACGGACCCCCATCGCGGAAAGATCTCGCAGAATCCCGAAGCGCCATGTCGTGTCGTACGCTTTCTCTAGATCTAGAAAGACCGAAAGTAAAAACTGTTTATGTATAAACGCATCTCTGATGTTTGCCTCGATGCGAACAAGGTGGTCTATTGTTGACCTACCTTCTCGGAAGCCACACTGGAAGGGATCTAGTATTTTGTCATTTTCTAGGAAACAGATTAGGCGCCGGTTTATCATTTTTTCATACAACTTGCACAGGCAGCTTGTTAGCGTTATTGGCCTGTAGCTGCTAGCTAAAGACGGGTCCTTGCCTTGTTTAAGAATCGGGATGACTATGGCTTCTTTCCACAAGGAAGGAATATATCCAGCCGCCCACATGGCATTAAAGAGAGAGAGGAGTGTTGTCAGTGTTTCGGGGTGTAAGTACCTAATCATTTCGTAGATGATACGGTCGCCACCTGGCGCTGAGTTGTTGCAACAAGCGAGAGATGCTTTAAGTTCGGCTAAGCTGAATGGTCGGTTGTAAGCCTCATTTGATGAACCTTTGCGATTCAGGGGCTGCTGCTCTTCGCGTTCTTTGAACTTCAGGAAAGATTGTGTATAGTGCGATTTACTCGATACATATTCGAAGTGTTTGCCTAGACTATCCGCCTGGTCTTCCAGGCTATCACCTTGGCTATTTACTAAGGGTAGGGGATGTGACTCCCGACCTATTAATTTATTTACCCTATTCCAGACTTTCGTTCATCTGTATACGAGTTTATGCTGGAGATGTACTTTTCCCAGCTTCTCTTTTAGCACGTCTGCGCGTTCTCCTGCCCTGCGATTTGCTTGTTTAAAATTAATCAAGTTTTCGGTTGTTGGGGAGTTGCGGAACAATCCCCAGGCCTTGTTTGCTTTTTACGTGCTTTTTGGCATTCCTCGTTCCACCAAGGCAGGCGACGCTTATTAGCTAGTCCATTAGTTTGTTGTATGCACCTTTCTGCAGCGTCAGTGATAAAACCTGTTATATACGCCACAGCATCGTCTATGTTAAGAGAGGCAATGTCATCCCGGCCTAAATATGTTATTTCTTTAAAAAGTTGCCAGTTAGCAGAGTTAACCTTCCATCGGGGGACATGTGGCGAGCAACCATCTTGTTTTGTTAAGCTTAGTATAATTGGAAAGTGGTCGCTCCCAAAGGGGTTCTTCAGAACGGACCACTGCAGGTACGGAATTAGTGTACTCGACACGATACTCAAATCTATGGAGGAGTATGAATTATGCGCCACGCTGTAGTACGTTGGCTCTTTCTTATTAAGTAAACATGCTCCCGAGGAAAAAAGGAAGTTTTCAATTAGGCGACCTCGTCCATCACAACGCGAGTCTCCCCACAAGGTGTTATGTGCATTGAAATCTCCGAGAACTATGTATGGCTCCAGAAGTTCATTTATGTAGTTTTGAAATTCAGTTTTATGTAGCTGATAATTGGGAGGGATGTATATAGAGCTGATAGTGATCAGCTTGTCAAACAACACCCCTCGGACAGCAACTGCCTCTAGGGGCGTATGAAGTTTTAATTCCCGGCAGGCAATACCTCTATCGACTACAATAGCCACACCACCAGAAGACACGACTGTGTCATCGCGGTCTTTACGAAAAATGGCGTATTGCCGGAGAAAGTTTGATTGTGTAGGTTTTCTCTGACACAGCACCTTAGGATTAAACCTGTGTAGGATTTCTTTGACGTCATCGAGGTTGTGTAGGAGTCCTCTGACGTTCCATTGTATTATTTGTGTATTCATGTTGGAAGTGCTTTTTTGTGCTGTGTGTTTAAAAAAGAGACTAATTTAACTTACAGAGCCCTTGTCGGGCCCTGTGATGCGGGCTTTCTCTTTTTTGGAGCGATCGCGAGATTCTCGCGGCTCCTTTGGCGCTTGCGGCGCTGTCTGGCCGGTTGTTGTGTCCATCGCCTCTTGCGAGGCGCTGTACACGCGCTCTTGCGAGCGGTTGTTTTGACGGGAAGGCCTCGTTTCGAGGGACGAGGCCCTTGAGGCCACCAGCCCGGAGGTTGATGGCCCCTTCTTGTGAGTTGGCGGAGCAGCGTTAGCTGCAGCCACGGGGGGGGGGGGGGGGCGGATGGCGTCACTGCCGGCTCACTGTGTGCGGGCCGGACAGCCGCCGGAAGCCGTTGCGACGCTGCCCCCTGACGCGCCACTTCGGCAAAGGTGTTCTTTGGCAGGTAGGATACCCGCCTGCGTGCCTCCTTGAACGTTAGATTTTCCTTTACTTTAATCGTTACAATTTCTTTTTCTTTTTTCCAGGACGGGCACGACCGCGAGTATGCGGCATGCTCGCCATCACAGTTCACACAGTGGAGAGAGTTTTCGCATGTTTCAGAGGCATGGTCACCGGAACTACATTTAGCACATGTCTGTCGGCCTCGGCAGTTCTGGGAACTGTGGCCGAAACGCTGGCACTTGAAGCAACGAAGAGGATTTGGTACATAGGGTCTGACCCGTAGCTTTACATAGCCTGCCTCGATTGTCTCGGGCAGGATGCTTGAGCCAAAAGTAAGTACTATATGCTTGGTTTTGATCTCTTTGCCGTCCCGTCTTAGCATGATTCGTTTAACAGTGATCACGTTTTGCTCGCTCCAGCCTTCCAACAGTTCAGCTTCTGTCAGTTCCATGAGGTCATCGTCGGAGACAACACCACGGCTGGTGTTCATAGTTCGGTGCGGGGATATTGTCACTGGGATCTCCCCGAATGACACTAGGTTAGGAAGCTTTTCGTGCTGTTTCACATCGCGGAGCTCCAAAAGGAGGTCGCCGCTAGCCATTTTCGATGCTTTGTAGCCTGCTCCAAGAGCTTTCGTCAGACTTTTCGAAACAAGAAAGGGTGAGATCATTCTCACCGTCTTTTCGGGTTTATCAGAATGGATCACATGAAATCGGGGGAAGATTTGCAATCTGTTGCCATGGAATTCAAAAATATCTTCGGTGCGCCCTCGTTTGTGAGAGCGATCAGGGAGTCGGGGGAATGAAGAAAAAGCCATAAGCTAACAATGATTTCGGTAACTATGCCAGCCACCCACCACCGAGCCCAACAAGGGGACGCTACAAGACCCGAAGGAGATGCAGACGCCAGCTGTACATAGTCACTATAACATAATATAATAGACCCAAGGATGGATAAACTACACCAGGTTAACCCTTGCTGCCTGGAAAATAGGAAGTAAAACGAAGTGAAGAGAGGACAGGAGAGATGGAAAGTAAGAGAGAAAGACGAAGGTTGGAGGGAGAGAGAGAGAGACAGGAAAAGGCAACTACCGATTTCCCCCGGGTGGGTCAGTCCGGGGGTGCCGTCTACGTGAAGCCGAGGCCAAAGAGGTTTGTTGCCTCCGCCGGGGGGCCATAAAGGTCCAAACTCCCGGCTTCGGCTCAACCTCCAGGATCCCCTTTTCCCCGCACACGGCTAACCCGCGCACGGTTAGACGCGGGAGGGTCCAACCCCCATGTGCTCGGGTCCGTGGTGTCGCAACACACCAAACGCCTGCTGACGCAGACGCCCCTGCGGGCACGGGAGGGTCCAACCCTCGTGTGCTCGGGTACGTGGTGGCGCAACTCACCAAACGCCTGCTTGCGCAGACTCCCCTGCGGGGTAAGGGTGAGTTGTTAGCCAAAATTGTTGTTGAAGCCACAATTCTTGCGGAGAAAGCTGGTCTTCTCGTTGATTTTGTTACGTGTGATGCAGCCTCGTGGAACAGAAAAATGTGGAGGGTGCTCAATATAAGAGCATCAGTGAAAGAAGTGGTCTGCAAGAGGCAACATCCAGTAGACAGCAGCCGCTCACTCTATTTTTTTTTCTGATTTCCCTCACCTAGTGAAGAATGTACGGAACAGACTCCTCAACACAACTTTAAACACGCCGGATGGACAAGTGTCCTTACAGTTCGTCAAAGAAGCTCTCAAGCTTGACACAAGTGCAATTGCTTTAAGGGCGATGCCAGGCATAAATAATGTTCACGTTGCACCTAACAATTTCGAGAAGATGAGAGCCAGTTATGCCTTTCAAATCTTCCGGCAAGGTCCTTTGCAGGCATTCTTCCTTTATCGGGCGCAACTAGAGAGGAAGTGGGGAAACATAGGCGCAACAGAGAAGTTCTTTACAAGAATGAAATCACTCATCAGCATAATGACTGCTAGGTACCCAGCAGAAGCTCTAAGACCGAACTCTTCTGTTGCGGAACGGATAAAAGAAATGCTTGATTTTCTGAACAAATGGGAGCACCAGACCGATAAAGGACATTTCCTGAGTGATTCCACTGCAGAAGGGCTTAGAGTAACACTGACAAGTACGCTGGAGATGCTTGAGTACTTACGCAAAGAGGTTGGATTCATATACCTGCTGACGTCACGCCTCAGCCAGGATAAAGTTGAGAACTTCTTCGGCATAGTGAGAATGTCATCAGGCTGCAACACCCACCCAACACCGCAGCAGTTATTGCTAACAGTGAATTGTCTCTCTTTCTACAATCTCGCTCAGAGTGTTGTTGGTGGAAATGCTGATGGGTGCGTCATCAGCTCTCTTCTTGACACTACAGACAAAGAGGAAACTTCCAAGGGAAAGCTTTTAAGAACAGTGGAGTCATCCATAGGTGACCATGCAGTGTCTCCAACGGTGCCTGTGTTAACTGCAATCAATGAACACGAGTACCACGTGGAAAGAAGTGATTCAAGGATCACTTACTACATTTCAGGCTATGTGGCAAGAAAGTACGTGCTGCCAAGCAAATGCTCCCGTTGTATAAGCGAGCTCTTGCTTCCAGCAGAGCAGGGGCGCCTGTTGAATGCCTCTGTGTTTGTGCAGCACAAGGATGAGGGGGGCCTCTTGTACCCTTCACTTCAGCTGTTCCGCTTCATCACACACCTGGAGAGCATCTTTACAAGTTGTTTCTCGGCTCATAAGGTTCATCGGGAAAGTGTGATGGACGTGTTACAGATGATTCATGGTACTTCGTCTCTAAAAATGATTGGTTGTGCAGAACACAGTGAAAGGCTGACACCTCGCATTATTGGGTTTTACATAACCAGGAGGCTTCACTTTTTTGTTAAAGGGATAAATAAGTCAAACGCTGCCAAGCGGAAGCCAGCAAAGCATCTCAAGCTCAGAATTTGAATGTTCTATCTATAATGTCATTATATGTAACTGGAAATAAAAAATTTTCAGAGCTGTGACATTGTTTTCCATATTATTTATCATAGCAGTAATTAACGATACAGAGGCGCAGATGCCTTAAAGAAACAGCCGCAGGTAATGGCGTTATAGGGCTATGTAAACCGCCTATTTGTTTAGCAGGTCTAAGTATCTAATCATTCTTTTGCTACTATAGGTGGTATTCACGCGTAAGCAACACTGTGATCCCGTGCAGCATGACCGGAAGGGCTCAGGCCGGCGCGGCGAGCTTTCCGCTTCCGGCCGCCATATCCTTGGGGGAATGCTTTCGTTTCGTGGTGCTTTGAAGTGCAGCAGCAGGCATTGCAATCTCAAGGACCTCGGCAATCATTTTAATCATGGTTAATTGCGCTGTGTTCGGATGCAACAACGAGTCGCGGCGGAAAACTGACTCTGGTGAGAACACGAAGAAGCTTAGTTTTTTTTCTGTGCCGAATGTTGTTCGTTGGCAATGCAGCCAGACCTTAGAGATCTCAACGAAGCGTCGAGCGGAATGGTTTCGTCGCCTCTACCGGGGTGACATTATACAGACGCTACCCACTACAAAGTCTGCAGCGAGCACTTCGTTTCTGGTGAGTGCATATTTGTCGTTCTGCTACAAATTGCGCAGCGCGAATTTGAAGGGTAGGGCTTGCACGTGGTCGATGCTAGTAATGCTGTAGCGTATGTGGTTAGCATAACGTTTGAAGGCTTGCTTTAGGTAGTGAACTGTAGTAAAAGGACAACACGGTGGTTGCTACTCTGCCGCCTTCTCCTGTTCCCTTTCACTCAAACTGAGTTGCACTAAATGCCAAGACACCCGCCGTGGTGGCTTAGCGGCTAGAGCGTTGCGCAGCTAAGCGCGATTTCGCGGTACGAAATCCCGGCCACGCCAGCCGCATTTTGATGGGATGGGGTGAACCGCAAAACGCCCGTGTACCGTGTATTGGGTGCACGTTAAAGACCCCAGGTGGTCAGAATCATTCCGGAGTCCCCCGCTGCGACGTGCCTCGAAGTGGTTCAGAAGTACTGTAGATTGGGCAAGTTGGTGCATCGTATTCTGTCACCTGTTCCCTTTTTTCCTTCATACTCAAACTGAGTTGCGCTAAAGCAAGAACTCGAAGTGGTCTTGGCATGTAAAACCCCAGAAATTAACTAATGCTATGACATCATGCCTGTTCGTGTTTATGATGCTGGCGTAATTGTTCCGGAAACGAGCGAAGCCTGTCGTACTGCTGATTCTGCTGTTTGAAGTTATTTTGCCCGAGAGCCCTTAGCACACTGTGTGATTTTTGTGTAAAAGCTGGTTGTCGTGCAATTGTGGCCTCAAGTAATGGCTAGACTTCTTGCTACTGCAACCAGTGGCTATTCTTGTTAGAAATGCGTCAGTTTTCAAGGAACTTGTTTTGTTGTGCAAACGCAGTCTCGTTCATACTTGCAGGCAGGCAATCCTACTTAATGGATCTGACGAACCCGGACTGGGCGCCAAGCTTGCACCTAGGGTATGACACAAAGTCAACAACTCGATCTGAAGAAAGGTATGTATGTATGT